>NW_025228185.1:71676-72622 GCF_018294505.1 Triticum aestivum | reverse complement strand
AAAAATGCTAAGTATAGGTCATTTTAGACCTATCCTAGGTTAAATAGGTCATTTTGGAGCTAATTAAGCTTATTATGTAATTTTTGAGCTAGCTAAGCATATTGAGTCATTTTGGAGGAAACAATGCTAAGTATAGGTCATTTTAGAGCTATCCTAGGTTAAATAGGTCATTTTAGAGCTAAGTAAGGTTATTATGTCATTTTGGAGCTAGCTAAGCATGTGAAGTCATTTAGGAGCTAAACTATGTCATTTCTTAAGCATATTATGTCATTTTAGAGCTAGTTAAGCAGATTAAGTAATTTTGGAGGAAAAAATGCTAAGTATAGGTCATTTTAGAGCTATCCTAGGTTAAATGTGTCATTTTAGAGCTAAGTAAGGTTATTATGTCATTTTGGAGCTAGCTAAGCATGTGAAGTCATTTAGGAGCTAAACTATGTTATTTCTTAAGCATATTATGTCATTTTATAGCTAGTTAAGCATATTAAGTAATTATGGAGGGAAAGATGCTAAGTATAGGTCATTTTAGAGCTATCCTGGGCTAAATAGGTCATTTTGAAGCTATCTAAGCATATTAAGTCATTTTGGAGGAAAAAATGCTAAGTATAGGTCATTTTAGAGCTATCCTAGGTTAAATAGGTCATTTTGGAGCTAATTAAGCTTATTATGTAATTTTTGAGCTAGCTAAGCATATTGAGTCATTTTGGAGCTAAAAAATGCTAAGTATAGGTCATTTTAGAGCTATCCTAGGTTAAATAGGTCATTTTGGAGCTAAGTAAGGTTATTATGTCATTTAGAGCTAGCTAAGCATATGAAGTCATTTAGGAGCTAAAATATGTCATTTCTTAAGCATATTATGTCATTTTAGAGCTAGTTAAGCATATTAAGTCATTTTGGAGGAAAAGATGCTAAGTATAGGTCATTTTAGAGCTATCCTATGTTAAATAGG
>NW_025228185.1:54819-68514 GCF_018294505.1 Triticum aestivum | reverse complement strand
CATTTAGGAGCTAAACTATGTCATTTCTTAAGCATATTATGTCATTTTAGAGCTAGTTAAGCATATTAAGTAATTATGGAGGGAAAGATGCTAAGTATAGGTCATTTTAGAGCTATCCTAGGCTAAATAGGTCATTTTGAAGCTAGCTAAGCATATTAAGTCATTTTAGAGGAAAAAATGCTAAGTATAGGTCATTTTAGAGCTATCCTAGGTTAAATAGGTCATTTTGGAGCTAAGTAAGGTTATTATGTCATGTTGGAGCTAGCTAAGCATATGAAGTCACTTAGGAGCTAAACCATGTCATTTCTTAAGCATATTATGTCATTTTAGAGCTAGTTAAGCATATTAAGTAATTTTGGAGGAAAAGATGCTAAGTATAGGTCATTTTAGAGCTATCCTAGGTTAAATAGGTCATTTTGAAGCTAGCTAAGCATATTAAGTCATTTTGGAGGAAAAAATGCTAAGTATAGGTCATTTTAGAGCTATCCTAGGTTAAGTAGGTCATTTTGAAGCTAGCTAAGCATATTAAGTCATTTTGGAGGAAAAAATGCTAAGTATAGGTCATTTTAGACCTATCCTAGGTTAAATAGGTCATTTTGGAGCTAATTAAGCTTATTATGTAATTTTTGAGCTAGCTAAGCATATTGAGTCATTTTGGAGGAAACAATGCTAAGTATAGGTCATTTTAGAGCTATCCTAGGTTAAATAGGTCATTTTAGAGCTAAGTAAGGTTATTATGTCATTTTGGAGCTAGCTAAGCATGTGAAGTCATTTAGGAGCTAAACTATGTCATTTCCTAAGCATATTATGTCATTTTAGAGCTAGTTAAGCAGATTAAGTAATTTTGGAGGAAAAGATGCTAAGTATAGGTCATTTTAGAGCTATCCTAGGTTAAATGTGTCATTTTAGAGCTAAGTAAGGTTATTATGTCATTTTGGAGCTAGCTAAGCATGTGAAGTCATTTAGGAGCTAAACTATGTTATTTCTTAAGCATATTATGTCATTTTATAGCTAGTTAAGCATATTAAGTAATTGTGGAGGAAAAGATGCTAAGTATAGGTCATTTTAGAGCTATCCTAGGTTAAATAGGTCATTTTGAAGCTAGCTAAGCATATTAAGTAATTTTGGAGGAAAAAATGCTAAGTATAGGTCATTTTAGAGCTATCCTAGGTTAAATAGGTCATTTTCGAGCTAATTAAGCTTATTATGTAATTTTTGAGCTAGCTAAGCATATTGAGTCATTTTGGAGCAAAAAAATGCTAAGTATAGGTCATTTTAGAGCTATCCTAGGTTAAGTAGGTCATTTTGGAGCTAATTAAGCTTATTATCTCATTTTGGAGCTAACTAAGCATATGAAGTCATTTAGGACCTAAAATATGTCATTTCTTAAGCATATTATATCATTTTAGAGCTAGCTAAGCATATTAAGTCATTTTGGAGGAAAAGATGCTAAGTATAGGTCATTTTAGAGCTATCCTAGGTTAAATATGTCATTTTAGAGCTAAGTAAGGTTATTATGTCATTTTGGAGCTAGCTAAGCATGTGAAGTCATTTAGGAGCTAAACTATGTCATTTCTTAAGCATATTATGTCATTTTAGAGCTAGTTAAACATATTAAGTAATTTTGGATGAAAAGATGCTAAGTATAGGTCATTTTAGAGCTATCCTAGGTTAAATAGGTCATTTTGGAGCTAAGTAAGGTTATTATGTCATTTTGAAGATAGCTAAGCATGTGAAGTCATTTAGGAGCTAAACTATGTCATTTCTTAAGCATATTATGTCATTTTAGAGCTAGTTAAGCATATTAAGTAATTTTGGAGGAAAAGATGCTAAGTATTGGTCATTTTAGAGCTATCCTAGGTTAAATAGGTCATTTTGAAGCTAGCTAAGCATATTAAGTCATTTTGGAGGAAATAAATGCTAAGTATAGGTCATTTTAGAGCTATCCTAGGTTAAATAGGTCATTTTGGAGCTAATTAAGCTTATTATGTAATTTTTGAGCTAGCTAAGCATATTGAGTCATTTTGGAGGAAACAATGCTAAGTATAGGTCATTTTTGAGCTATCCTAGGTTAAATAGGTCATTTTAGAGCTAAGTAAGGTTATTATGTCATTTTGAAGCTAGCTAAGCATGTGAAGTCATTTAGGAGCTAAACTATGTCATTTCTTAAGCATATTATGTCATTTTAGAGCTAGTTAAGCAGATTAAGTAATTTTGGAGGAAACGATGCTAAGTATAGGTCATTTTAGAGCTATCCTAGGTTAAATAGGTCATTTTGAAGCTAGCTAAGCATATTAAGTCATTTGGAGGAAAAAATGCTAAGTATAGGTCATTTTAGAGCTACCATAGGTTAAATAGGTCATTTTGGAGCTAATTAAGCTTATTATGTAATTTTTGAGCTAGCTAAGCATATTGAGTCATTTTGGTGGAAAAATGCTAACTATAGGTCATTTTAGAGCTAGCCTAGATTAAATAGGTCATTTTGGAGCTAAGTAAGGTTATTATGTCATTTTGGAACTAACTAAGCATATGAAGTCATTTAGGACCTAAAATATGTCATTTCTTAAGCATATTATATCATTTTAGAGCTAGCTAAGCATATTAAGTCATTTTGAAGGAAAAGATGCTAAGTATAGGTCATTTTAGAGCTATCCTAGGTTAAATATGTCATTTTAGAGCTAAGTAAGGTTATTATGTCATTTTGGAGCTAGCTAAGCATGAGTAGTCATTTAGGAGCTAAACTATGTCATTTCTTAAGCATATTCTGTCATTTTAGAGCTAGTTAAGCATATGAAGTAATTATGGAGGGAAAGATGCTAAGTATTGGTCATTTTAGAGCTATCCTAGGTTAAATAGGTCATTTTGAAGCTATCTAAGCATATTAAGTCATTTTGGAGGAAATAAATGCTAAGTATAGGTCATTTTAGAGCTATCCTAGGTTAAATAGGTCATTTTGGAGCTAATTAAGCTTATTATGTAATTTTTGAGCTAGCTAAGCATATTGAGTCATTTTGGAGGAAACAATGCTAAGTATAGGTCATTTTTGAGCTATCCTAGGTTAAATAGGTCATTTTAGAGCTAAGTAAGGTTATTATGTCATTTTGAAGCTAGCTAAGCATGTGAAGTCATTTAGGAGCTAAACTATGTCATTTCTTAAGCATATTATGTCATTTTAGAGCTAGTTAAGCATATTAAGTAATTGTGGAGGAAAAGATGCTAAGTATAGGTCATTTTAGAGCTATCCTAGGTTAAATAGGTCATTTTGAAGCTAGCTAAGCATATTAAGTAATTTTGGAGGAAAAAATGCTAAGTATAGGTCATTTTAGAGCTATCCTAGGTTAAATAGGTCATTTTCGAGCTAATTAAGCTTATTATGTAATTTTTGAGCTAGCTAAGCATATTGAGTCATTTTGGAGCAAAAAAATGCTAAGTATAGGTCATTTTAGAGCTATCCTAGGTTAAGTAGGTCATTTTGGAGCTAATTAAGCTTATTATCTCATTTTGGAGCTAACTAAGCATATGAAGTCATTTAGGACCTAAAATATGTCATTTCTTAAGCATATTATATCATTTTAGAGCTAGCTAAGCATATTAAGTCATTTTGGAGGAAAAGATGCTAAGTATAGGTCATTTTAGAGCTATCCTAGGTTAAATATGTCATTTTAGAGCTAAGTAAGGTTATTATGTCATTTTGGAGCTAGCTAAGCATGTGAAGTCATTTAGGAGATAAACTATGTCATTTCTTAAGCATATTATGTCATTTTAGAGCTAGTTAAACATATTAAGTAATTTTGGAGGAAAAGATGCTAAGTATAGGTCATTTTAGAGCTATCCTAGGTTAAATAGGTCATTTTGGAGCTAAGTAAGGTTATTATGTCATTTTGAAGATAGCTAAGCATGTGAAGTCATTTAGGAGCTAAACTATGTCATTTCTTAAGCATATTATGTCATTTTAGAGCTAGTTAAGCATATTAAGTAATTTTGGAGGAAAAGATGCTAAGTATTGGTCATTTTAGAGCTATCCTAGGTTAAATAGGTCATTTTGAAGCTAGCTAAGCATATTAAGTCATTTTGGAGGAAATAAATGCTAAGTATAGGTCATTTTAGAGCTATCCTAGGTTAAATAGGTCATTTTGGAGCTAATTAAGCTTATTATGTAATTTTTGAGCTAGCTAAGCATATTGAGTCATTTTGGAGGAAACAATGCTAAGTATAGGTCATTTTTGAGCTATCCTAGGTTAAATAGGTCATTTTAGAGCTAAGTAAGGTTATTATGTCATTTTGAAGCTAGCTAAGCATGTGAAGTCATTTAGGAGCTAAACTATGTCATTTCTTAAGCATATTATGTCATTTTAGAGCTAGTTAAGCAGATTAAGTAATTTTGGAGGAAACGATGCTAAGTATAGGTCATTTTAGAGCTATCCTAGGTTAAATAGGTCATTTTGAAGCTAGCTAAGCATATTAAGTCATTTGGAGGAAAAAATGCTAAGTATAGGTCATTTTAGAGCTACCATAGGTTAAATAGGTCATTTTGGAGCTAATTAAGCTTATTATGTAATTTTTGAGCTAGCTAAGCATATTGAGTCATTTTGGTGGAAAAATGCTAACTATAGGTCATTTTAGAGCTAGCCTAGATTAAATAGGTCATTTTGGAGCTAAGTAAGGTTATTATGTCATTTTGGAACTAACTAAGCATATGAAGTCATTTAGGACCTAAAATATGTCATTTCTTAAGCATATTATATCATTTTAGAGCTAGCTAAGCATATTAAGTCATTTTGAAGGAAAAGATGCTAAGTATAGGTCATTTTAGAGCTATCCTAGGTTAAATATGTCATTTTAGAGCTAAGTAAGGTTATTATGTCATTTTGGAGCTAGCTAAGCATGAGTAGTCATTTAGGAGCTAAACTATGTCATTTCTTAAGCATATTATGTCATTTTAGAGCTAGTTAAGCATATTAAGTAATTATGGAGGAAAAGATGCTAAGTATAGGTCATTTTAGAGCTATCCTAGGCTAAATAGGTCATTTTGAAGCTAGCTAAGCATATTAAGTCATTTTGGAGGAAAAAATGCTAAGTATAGGTCATTTTAGAGCTATCCTAGGTTAAATAGGTCATTTTGGAGCTAATTAAGCTTATTATGTAATTTTTGAGCTAGCTAAGCATATTGAGTCATTTTGGACCTAAAAAATGCTAAGTATAGGTCATTTTAGAGCTATCCTAGGTTAAATAGGTCATTTTGAAGCTAGCTAAGCATATTAAGTAATTTTGGAGGAAAAAATGCTAAGTATAGGTCATTTTGAGGCTAGGTTAAATAGGTCATTTTGGAGCTAAGTAGGGTTATTATGTCATTTTGTTGCTTGCTAAGCATATGAAGTCATTTAGGAGCTAAAATATGTCATTTCTAGGTTAAATATGTCATTTTGGACCTAATTAAGCTTATAATGTAATTTTTGAGCTAGCTAAGCATATGGAGTCATTTTGGAGGAAAAAATGCTAAGTATAGGTCATTTTAGAGCTATCCTTGGTTAAATAGGTCATTTTAGAGCTAAGTAAGGTTATTATGTCATTTTGGAGCTAGCTAAGCATGTGAAGTCATTTAGGAGCTAAACTATGTCATTTCTTAACCATATTATGTCATTTTAGAGCTAGTTAAGCATATTAAGTCATTTCGGAGGAAAAGATGCTAAGTATAGGTCATTTTAGAGCTATCCTAGGTTAAATAGGTCATTTTGAAGCTAGCTAAGCATATTAAGTCATTTTGGTGGAAAAAAATGCTAAGTATAGGTCATTTTAGAGCTATCCTAGGTTAAATAGGTCATTTTGGAGCTAATTAAGCTTATAATGTAATTTTTGAGCTAGCTAAGCATATTGAGTCATTTTGGAGGAAAAAATGCTAAGTATAGGTCATTTTAGAGCTATAGTAGGTTAAATAGGTCATTTTAGAGCTAAGTAAGGTTATTATGTCATTTTGGAGCTAGCTAAGCATGTGAAGTCATTTAGGAGCTAAACTATGTCATTTCTTAAGCATATTATGTCATTTTAGAGCTAGTTAAGCATATTAAGTAATTTTGGAGGAAAAGATGCTAAGTATAGGTCATTTTAGAGCTATCCTAGGTTAAATAGGTCATTTTGAAGCTAGCTAAGCATATTAAGCATATTAAGTCATTTTGGAGGAAACAAATCCTAAGTATAGGTCATTTTAGAGCTATCCTAGGTTAAATAGGTCATTTTGGAGCTAATTAAGCTTATTATGTAATTTTTGAGCTAGCTAAGCATATTGAGTCATTTTGGAGGAAACAATGCTAAGTATAGGTCATTTTTGAGCTATCCTAGGTTAAATAGGTCATTTTAGAGCTAAGTAAGGTTATTATGTCATTTTGAAGCTAGCTAAGCATTTGAAGTCATTTAGGAGCTAAACTATGTCATTTCTTAAGCATATTATGTCCTTTTAGAGCTAGTTAAGCAGATTAAGTAATTTTGGAGGAAACGATGCTAAGTGTAGGTCATTTTAGAGCTATCCTAGGTTAAATAGGTCATTTTGAACCTAGCTAAGCATATTAAGTCATTTTGGAGGAAAAAATGCTAAGTATAGGTCATTTTAGAGCTATCATAGGTTAAGTAGGTCATTTTCGAGCTAATTAAGCTTATTATGTAATTTTTGAGCTAGCTAAGCATATTGAGTCATTTTGGTGCAAAAATGCTAACTATAGGTCATTTTAGAGCTAGCCTAGGTTAAATAGGTCATTTTGGAGCTAAGTGAGGTTATTATGTAATTTTGGAGCTAGCTAAGCATATTGAGTCATTTTGGTGGAAAAAATGCTAACTATAGGTCATTTTAGAGCTGGCCTAGGTTAAATAGGTCATTTTGGAGCTAAGTAAGGTTATTATGTCATTTTGGAGCTAACTAAGCATATGAAGTCATTCAGGACCTAAAATATGTCATTTCTTAAGCATATTATATCATTTTAGAGCTAGCTAAGCATATTAAGTCATTTTGAAGGAAAAGATGCTAAGTATAGGTCATTTTAGAGCTATCCTAGGTTAAATATGTCATTTTAGAGCTAACTAAGGTTATTATGTCATTTTGGAGCTAGCTAAGCATGAGTAGTCATTTAGGAGCTAAACTATGTCATTTCTTAAGCATATTATGTCATTTTAGAGGTAGTTAAGCATATTAAGTAATTATGGAGCGAAAGATGCTAAGTATAGGTCATTTTAGAGCTATCCTATGCTAAATAGGTCATTTTGAAGCTAGCTAAGCATATTAAGTCATTTTGGAGGAAAAAATGCTAAGTATAGGTCATTTTAGAGCTATCCTAGGTTAAATAGGTCATTTTGGAGCTAATTAAGCTTATTATGTATTTTTTGAGCTAGCTAAGCATATTGAGTCATTTTGGAGCTAAAAAATGCTAAGTATAGGTCATTTTAGAGCTATCCTAGGTTAAATAGGTCATTTTGGATCTAAGTAAGATTATTATGTCATTTTGGAGCTAGCTAAGCATATGAAGTCATTTAGGAGCTAAAATATGTCATTTCTTGAGCATATTATGTCATTTTAGAGCTAGTTAAGCATATTAAGTCATTTTGGAGGAAAAGATGCTAAGTATAGGTCATTTTAGAGCTATCCTATGTTAAATAGGTCATTTTGAAGCCAGCTAAGCATATTAAGTCATTTTGGAGGAAAAATATGCTAAGTATAGGTCATTTTAGAGCTATCCTAAGTTAAATAGGTATTTTGGAGCTAATTAAGCTTATTATGTAATTTTGGAGCTAGCTAAGCATATTGAGTCATTTTGGAGGAAAAAAATGCTAAGTATAGGTCATTTTAGAGCTAGCCTAGGTTAAATAGGTCATTTTGAAGCTAGCTAAGCATATGAAGTCATTTAGGACCTAAAATATGTCATTTCTTAAGCATATTATATCATTTTAGAGCTAGCTAAGCATATTAAGTCATTTTGGAGGAAAAGATGCTAAGTATAAGTCATTTTAGAGCTATCCTAGGTTAAATATGTCATTTTAGAGCTAAGTAAGGTTATTATGTCATTTTGGAGCTAGCTAAGCATATGAAGTCACTTAGGAGCTAAACTATGTCATTTCTTAAGCATATTATGTCATTTTAGAGCTAGTTAAGCATATTAAGTAATTTTGGAGGAAAAGATGCTAAGTATATGTCATTTTAGAGCTATCCTACGTTAAATAGGTCATTTTGAAGCTAGCTAAGCATATTAAGTCATTTTGGAGGAAAAAATGCTAAGTATAGGTCATTTTAGAGCTATCCTAGGTTAAGTAGGTCATTTTGAAGCTAGCTAAGCATATTAAGTCATTTTGGAGGAAAAAATGCTAAGTATAGGTCATTTTAGACCTATCCTAGGTTAAATAGGTCATTTTGGAGCTAATTAAGCTTATTATGTAATTTTTGAGCTAGCTAAGCATATTGAGTCATTTTGGAGGAAACAATGCTAAGTATAGGTCATTTTAGAGCTATCCTAGGTTAAATAGGTCATTTTAGAGCTAAGTAAGGTTATTATGTCATTTTGGAGCTAGCTAAGCATGTGAAGTCATTTAGGAGCTAAACTATGTCATTTCTTAAGCATATTATGTCATTTTAGAGCTAGTTAAGCAGATTAAGTAATTTTGGAGGAAAAGATGCTAAGTATAGGTCATTTTAGAGTTATCCTAGGTTAAATGTGTCATTTTAGAGCTAAGTAAGGTTATTATGTCATTTTGGAGCTAGCTAAGCATGTGAAGTCATTTAGGAGCTAAACTATGTTATTTCTTAAGCATATTATGTCATTTTAGAGCTAGTTAAGCAGATTAAGTAATTTTGGAGGAAAAAATGCTAAGTATAGGTCATTTTAGAGCTATCCTAGGTTAAATGTGTCATTTTAGAGCTAAGTAAGGTTATTATGTCATTTTGGAGCTAGCTAAGCATGTGAAGTCATTTAGGAGCTAAACTATGTTATTTCTTAAGCATATTATGTCATTTTATAGCTAGTTAAGCATATTAAGTAATTATGGAGGGAAAGATGCTAAGTATAGGTCATTTTAGAGCTATCCTAGGCTAAATAGGTCATTTTGAAGCTAGCTAAGCATATTAAGTCATTTTGGAGGAAAAAATGCTAAGTATAGGTCATTTTAGAGCTATCCTAGGTTAAATAGGTCATTTTGGAGCTAATTAAGCTTATTATGTAATTTTTGAGCTAGCTAAGCATATTGAGTCATTTTGGAGCTAAAAAATGTTAAGTATAGGTCATTTTAGAGCTATCCTAGGTTAAATAGGTCATTTTGGAGCTAAGTAAGGTTATTATGTCATTTAGAGCTAGCTAAGCATATGAAGTCATTTAGGAGCTAAAATATGTCATTTCTTAAGCATATTATGTCATTTTCGAGCTAGTTAAGCATATTAAGTCATTTTGGAGGAAAAGATGCTAAGTATAGGTCATTTTAGAGCTATCCTATGTTAAATAGGTCATTTTGAAGCCATCTAAGCATATTAAGTCATTTTGGAGGAAAAATATGCTAAGTATAGGTCATTTTAGAGCTATCCTAAGTTAAATAGGTATTTTGGAGCTAATTAAGCTTATTATGTAATTTTGGAGCTAGCTAAGCATATTGAGTCATTTTGGAGGAAAAAAATGCTAAGTATAGGTCATTTTAGAGCTAGCCTAGGTTAAATAGGTCATTTTGAAGCTAGCTAAGCATATGAAGTCATTTAGGACCTAAAATATGTCATTTCTTAAGCATATTATATCATTTTAGAGCTAGCTAAGCATATTAAGTCATTTTGGAGGAAAAGATGCTAAGTATAAGTCATTTTAGAGCTATCCTAGGTTAAATAGGTCATTTTAGAGCTAAGTAAGGTTATTATGTCATTTTGGAGCTAGCTAAGCATGAGTAGCCATTTAGGAGCTAAACTATGTCATTTCTTAAGCATATTATGTCATTTTAGAGCTAGTTAAGCATATTAAGTAATTATGGAGGGAAAGATGCTAAGTATAGGTCATTTTAGAGCTATCCTAGGCTAAATAGGTCATTTTGAAGCTAGCTAAGCATATTAAGTCATTTTAGAGGAAAAAATGCTAAGTATAGGTCATTTTAGAGCTATCCTAGGTTAAATAGGTCATTTTGGAGCTAAGTAAGGTTATTATGTCATGTTGGAGCTAGCTAAGCATATGAAGTCACTTAGGAGCTAAACCATGTCATTTCTTAAGCATATTATGTCATTTTAGAGCTAGTTAAGCATATTAAGTAATTTTGGAGGAAAAGATGCTAAGTATAGGTCATTTTAGAGCTATCCTACGTTAAATAGGTCATTTTGAAGCTAGCTAAGCATATTAAGTCATTTTGGAGGAAAAAATGCTAAGTATAGGTCATTTTAGAGCTATCCTTGGTTAAGGAGGTCATTTTGAAGCTAGCTAAGCATATTAAGTCATTTTGGAGGAAAAAATGCTAAGTATAGGTCATTTTAGACCTATCCTAGGTTAAATAGGTTATTTTGGAGCTAATTAAGCTTATTATGTAATTTTTGAGCTAGCTAAGCATATTGAGTCATTTTGGAGGAAACAATGCTAAGTATAGGTCATTTTAGAGCTATCCTAGGTTAAATAGGTCATTTTAGAGCTAAGTAAGGTTATTATGTCATTTTGGAGCTAGCTAAGCATGTGAAGTCATTTAGGAGCTAAACTATGTCATTTCTTAAGCATATTATGTCATTTTAGAGCTAGTTAAGCAGATTAAGTAATTTTGGAGGAAAAGATGCTAAGTATAGGTCATTTTAGAGGTATCCTAGGTTAAATGTGTCATTTTAGAGCTAAGTAAGGTTATTATGTCATTTTGGAGCTAGCTAAGCATGTGAAGTCATTTAGGAGCTAAACTATGTTATTTCTTAAGCATATTATGTCATTTTATAGCTAGTTAAGCATATTAAGTAATTTTGGAGGAAAAGATGCTAAGTATAGGTCATTTTAGAGCTATCCTAGGTTAAATAGGTCATTTTGAAGCTAGCTAAGAATATTAAGTAATTTTGGAGGAAAAAATGCTAAGTATAGGTCATTTTAGAGCTATCCTAGGTTAAATAGGTCATTTTCGAGCTAATTAAGCTTATTATATAATTTTAGAGCTAGCTAAGCATATTGAGTCATTTTGGAGCAAAAAAATGCTAAGTATAGGTCATTTTACAGCTATCCTAGGTTAAGTAGGTCATTTTGGAGCTAATTAAGCTTATTATCTCATTTTGGAGCTAACTAAGCATATGAAGTCATTTAGGACCTAAAATATGTCATTTCTAAAGCATATTATATCATTTTAGAGCTAGCTAAGCATATTAAGTCATTTTGGAGGAAAATATGTCAAGTATAGGTCATTTTAGAGCTATCCTAGGTTAAATATGTCATTTTAGAGCTAAGTAAGGTTATTATGTCATTTTGGAGCTAGCTAAGCATGTGAAGTCATTTAGGAGCTAAACTATGTCATTTCTTAAGCATATTATGTCATTTTAGAGCTAGTTAAGCAGATTAAGTAATTTTGGAGGAAAAGATGCTAAGTATAGGTCATTTTAGAGCTATCCTAGGTTAAATATGTCATTTTAGAGCTAAGTAAGGTTATTATGTCATTTTGGAGTTAGCTAAGCATGAGTAGTCATTTAGGAGCTAAACTATGTCATTTCTTAAGCATATTATGTCATTTTAGAGCTAGTTAAGCATATTAAGTAATTATGGAGGGAAAGATGCTAAGTATAGGTCATTTTAGAGCTATCCTAGGCTAAATAGGTCATTTTGAAGCTAGCTAAGCATATTAAGTCATTTTGGAGGAAAAAATGCTAAGTATAGGTCATTTTAGAGCTATCCTAGGTTAAATAGGTTATTTTGGAGCTAATTAAGCTTATTATGTAATTTTTGAGCTAGCTAAGCATATTGAGTCATTTTGGAGCTAAAAAATGCTAAGTATAGGTCATTTTAGAGCTATCCTAGGTTAAATAGGTCATTTTGGAGCTAAGTAAGGTTATTATGTCATTTAGAGCTAGCTAAGCATATGAAGTCATTTAGGAGCTAAAATATGTCATTTCTTAAGCATATTATGTCATTTTAGAGCTAGTTAAGCATATTAAGTCATTTTGGAGGAAAAGATGCTAAGTATTGGTCATTTTAGAGCTATCCTATGTTAAATAGGTCATTTTGAAGCCAGCTAAGCATATTAAGTCATTTTGGAGGAAAAATATGCTAAGTATAGGTCATTTTAGAGCTATCCTAAGATAAATAGGTATTTTGGAGCTAATTAAGCTTATTATGTAATTTTGGAGCTAGCTAAGCATATTGAGTCATTTTGGAGGAAAAAAAATGCTAAGTATAGGTCATTTTAGAGCTAGCCTAGGTGAAATAGGTCATTTTGAAGCTAGCTAAGCATATGAAGTCATTTAGGACCTAAAATATGTCATTTCTTAAGCATATTATATCATTTTAGAGCTAGCTAAGCATATTAAGTCATTTTGGAGGAAAAGATGCTAAGTATAAGTCATTTTAGAGCTATCCTAGGTTAAATATGTCATTTTAGAGCTAAGTAAGGTTATTATGTCATGTTGGAGCTAGCTAAGCATATGAAGTCACTTAGGAGCTAAACTATGTCATTTCTTAAGCATATTATGTCATTTTAGAGCTAGTTAAGCATATTAAGTAATTTTGGAGGAAAAGATGCTAAGTATAGGTCATTTTAGAGCTATCCTACGTTAAATAGGTCATTTTGAAGCTAGCTAAGCATATTAAGTCATTTTGGAGGAAAAAATGCTAAGTATAGGTCATTTTAGAGCTATCCTAGGTTAAGTAGGTCATTTTGAAGCTAGCTAAGCATATTAAGTCATTTTGGAGGAAAAAATGCTAAGTATAGGTCATTTTAGACCTATCCTAGGTTAAATAGGTCATTTTGGAGCTAATTAAGCTTATTATGTAATTTTTGAGCTAGCTAAGCATATTGAGTCATTTTGGAGGAAACAATGCTAAGTATAGGTCATTTTAGAGCTATCCTAGGTTAAATAGGTCATTTTAGAGCTAAGTAAGGTTATTATGTCAGTTTGGAGCTAGCTAAGCATGTGAAGTCATTTAGGAGCTAAACTATGTCATTTCTTAAGCATATCATGTCATTTTAGAGCTAGTTAAGCATATTAAGTAATTTTGGAGGAAAAGATGCTAAGTATAGGTCATTTTAGAGCTATCCTAGGTTAAATGTGTCATTTTAGAGCTAAGTAAGGTTATTATGTCATTTTGGAGCTAGCTAAGCATGTGAAGTCATTTAGGAGCTAAACTATGTTATTTCTTAAGCATATTATGTCATTTTATAGCTAGTTAAGCATATTAAGTAATTTTGGAGGAAAAGATGCTAAGTATAGGTCATTTTAGAGCTATCCTAGGTTAAATAGGTCATTTTGAAGCTAGCTAAGCATATTAAGTAATTTTGGAGGAAAAAATGCTAAGTATAGGTCATTTTAGAGCTATCCTAGGTTAAATAGGTCATTTTCGAGCTAATTAAGCTTATTATGTAATTTTTGAGCTAGCTAAGCATATTGAGTCATTTTGGAGCAAAAAAATGCTAAGTATAGGTCATTTTAGAGCTATCCTAGGTTAAGTAGGTCATTTTGGAGCTAATTAAGCTTATTATCTCATTTTGGAGCTAACTAAGCATATGAAGTCATTTAGGACCTAA
>NW_025228185.1:47768-49977 GCF_018294505.1 Triticum aestivum | reverse complement strand
GGAGCTAAACTATGTCATTTCTTAAGCATATTATGTCATTTTAGAGCTAGTTAAGCAGATTAAGTAATTTTGGAGGAAAAGATGCTAAGTATAGGTCATTTTAGAGCTATCCTAGGTTAAATATGTCATTTTAGAGCTAAGTAAGGTTATTATGTCATTTTGGAGTTAGCTAAGCATGAGTAGTCATTTAGGAGCTAAACTATGTCATTTCTTAAGCATATTATGTCATTTTAGAGCTAGTTAAGCATATTAAGTAATTATGGAGGGAAAGATGCTAAGTATAGGTCATTTTAGAGCTATCCTAGGCTAAATAGGTCATTTTGAAGCTAGCTAAGCATATTAAGTCATTTTGGAGGAAAAAATGCTAAGTATAGGTCATTTTAGAGCTATCCTAGGTTAAATAGGTCATTTTGGAGCTAATTAAGCTTATTATGTAATTTTTGAGCTAGCTAAGCATATTGAGTCATTTTGGAGCTAAAAAATGCTAAGTATAGGTCATTTTAGAGCTATCCTAGGTTAAATAGGTCATTTTGGAGCTAAGTAAGGTTATTATGTCATTTAGAGCTAGCTAAGCATATGAAGTCATTTAGGAGCTAAAATATGTCATTTCTTAAGCATATTATGTCATTTTAGAGCTAGTTAAGCATATTAAGTCATTTTGGAGGAAAAGATGCTAACTATTGGTCATTTTAGAGCTATCCTATGTTAAATAGGTCATTTTGAAGCCAGCTAAGCATATTAAGTCATTTTGGAGGAAAAATATGCTAAGTATAGGTCATTTTAGAGCTATCCTAAGATAAATAGGTATTTTGGAGCTAATTAAGCTTATCATGTAATTTTGGAGCTAGCTAAGCATATTGAGTCATTTTGGAGGAAAAAAAAATGCTAAGTATAGGTCATTTTGAAGCTAGCTAAGCATATGAAGTCATTTAGGACCTAAAATATGTCATTTCTTAAGCATATTATATCATTATAGAGCTAGCTAAGCATATTAAGTCATTTTGGAGGAAAAGATGCTAAGTATAAGTCATTTTAGAGCTATCCTAGGTTAAATATGTCATTTTAGAGCTAAGTAAGGTTATTATGTCATGTTGGAGCTAGCTAAGCATATGAAGTCACTTAGGAGCTAAACTATGTCATTTCTTAAGCATATTATGTCATTTTAGAGCTAGTTAAGCATATTAAGTAATTTTGGAGGAAAAGATGATAAGTATAGGTCATTTTAGAGCTATCCTACGTTAAATAGGTCATTTTGAAGCTAGCTAAGCATATTAAGTCATTTTGGAGGAAAAAATGCTAAGTATAGGTCATTTTAGAGCTATCCTAGGTTAAGTAGGTCATTTTGAAGCTAGCTAAGCATATTAAGTCATTTTGGAGGAAAAAATGCTAAGTATAGGTCATTTTAGACCTATCCTAGGTTAAATAGGTCATTTTGGAGCTAATTAAGCTTATTATGTAATTTTTGAGCTAGCTAAGCGTATTGAGTCATTTTGGAGGAAACAATGCTAAGTATAGGTCATTTTAGAGCTATCCTAGGTTAAATAGGTCATTTTAGAGCTAAGTAAGGTTATTATGTCATTTTGGAGCTAGCTAAGCATGTGAAGTCATTTAGGAGCTAAACTATGTCATTTCTTAAGCATATTATGTCATTTTAGAGCTAGTTAAGCAGATTAAGTAATTTTGGAGGAAAAGATGCTAAGTATAGGTCATTTTAGAGCTATCCTAGGTTAAATGTGTCATTTTAGAGCTAAGTAAGGTTATTATGTCATTTTGGAGCTAGCTAAGCATGTGAAGTCATTTAGGAGCTAAACTATGTTATTTCTTAAGCATATTATGTCATTTTATAGCTAGTTAAGCATATTAAGTAATTTTGGAGGAAAAGATGCTAAGTATAGGTCATTTTAGAGCTATCCTAGGTTAAATAGGTCATTTTGAAGCTAGCTAAGCATATTAAGTAATTTTGGAGGAAAAAATGCTAAGTATAGGTCATTTTAGAGCTATCCTAGGTTAAATAGGTCATTTTCGAGCTAATTAAGCTTATTATGTAATTTTTGAGCTAGCTAAGCATATTGAGTCATTTTGGAGCAAAAAAATGCTAAGTATAGGTCATTTTAGAGCTATCCTAGGTTAAGTAGGTCATTTTGGAGCTAATTAAGCTTATTATCTCATTTTGGAGCTAACTAAGCATATGAAGTCATTTAGGACCTAA
>NW_025228185.1:36926-41836 GCF_018294505.1 Triticum aestivum | reverse complement strand
TATCCTAGGTTAAATAGGTCATTTTGAAGCTAAGTAAGGTTATTATGTCATTTTGGAGCTAGCTAAGCATATGAAGTCATTTAGGAGCTAAAATATGTCATTTCTTAAGCATATTATGTCATTTAGAGCTAGTTAAGCATATTAAGTAATTTTGGAGGAAAGGATGCTAAGTATAAGTCATTTTAGAGCTATCCTAGGTTAAACAGGTCATTTTGGAGCTAGCTAAGCATATTAAGTCATTTTGGAGGAAAAAATGCTAAGTATAGGTCATTTTAGAGCTATCCTAGGTTAAATAGGTCATTTTCGAGCTAATTAAGCTTATTATGTAATTTTTGAGCTAGCTAAGCATATTGAGTCATTTTGGAGCAAAAAAATGCTAAGTATAGGTCATTTTAGAGCTATCCTAGGTTAAATAGGTCATTTTGGAGCTAATTAAGCATATTATGTCATTTTTGAGCTAGCTAAGCATATTGAGTCATTTTACAGGAAAAAATGCTAAGTATAGGTCAGTTTAGAGATAGCCTAGGTTAAATAGGTCATTTTGGAGCTAAGTAAGGTTATTATGTCATTTTGGAGCTAGCTAAGCATATGAAGTCATTTAGGACCTAAAATATGTCATTTCTTAAGCATGTTATGTCATTTTAGAGTTAGGTAAGCATATTAAGTCATTTTGGAGGAAAAGATGCTAAGTATAGGTCATTTTAGAGCTATCCTAGGTTAAATAGGTCATTTTTAAGCTAGCTAAGCATATTAAGTCATTTTGGTGGAAAAAAAATTCTAAGTATAGGTCATTTTGGAGCTATCCTAGGTTATATAGGTCATTTTGGAGCGAATTAAGCTTATTATGTAATTTTTGAGCTAGCTAAGCATATTGAGTCATTTTGGAGGAAAAATGCTAAGTATAGGTCATTTTAGAGCTATCCTAGGTTAAATAAGTCATTTTAGAGCTAAGTAAGGTTATTATGTCATTTTGGAGCTAGCTAAGCATATGAAGTCATTTAGGACCTAAAATATGTCATTTCTTAAGCATATTATGTCATTTTAGAGCTAGTTAAGCATAATAAGTCATTTTGGAGGAAAAGATGCTAAGTATAGGTCATTTTAGAGCTAGCCTAGGTTAAATAGGTCATTTTAAAGCTAGCTAAGCATATTAAGTCATTTTGGAGGAAACAAATGCTAAGTATAGGTCATTTTAGAGCTATCCTAGGTTAAATAGGTCATTTTGGAGCTAATTAAGCTTATAATGTAATTTTTGAGCTAGCTAAGCATATTGAGTCATTTTGGAGGAAAAAATGCTAAGTATAGGTCATTTTAGAGCTATCCTTGGTTAAATAGGTCATTTTAGAGCTAAGTAAGGTTATTATGTCATTTTGGAGCTAGCTAAGCATGTGAAGTCATTTAGGAGCTAAACTATGTCATTTCTTAAGCATATTATGTCATTTTAGAGCTAGTTAAGCATATTAAGTCATTTTGGAGGAAAAGATGCTAAGTATAGGTCATTTTAGAGCTATCCTAGGTTAAATAGGTCATTTTAAAGCTAGCTAAGCATATTAAGTCATTTTGGAGGAAACAAATTCTAAGTATAGGTCATTTTAGAGCTATCCTAGGTTAAATAGGTCATTTTGGAGCTAATTAAGCTTATAATGTAATTTTTGAGCTAGCTAAGCATATGGAGTCATTTTGGAGGAAAAAAATGCTAAGTATAGGTCATTTTAGAGCTATCCTTGGTTAAATAGGTCATTTTAGAGCTAAGTAAGGTTATTATGTCATTTTGGAGCTAGCTAAGCATGTGAAGTCATTTAGGAGCTAAACTATGTCATTTCTTAAGCATATTATGTCATTTTAGAGCTAGTTAAGCATATTAAGTCATTTTGGAGGAAAAGATGCTAAGTATAGGTCATTTTAGAGCTATCCAAGGTTAAATAGGTCATTTTGAAGCTAGCTAAGCATATTAAGTCATTTTGGAGGGAAAAATGCTAAGTATAGGTAATTTTAGAGCTATCCTAGGTTAAATAGGTCATTTTGGAGCTAATTAAGCTTATTATGTAATTTTTGAGCTAGCTAAGCATATTGAGTCATTTTGGAGGAAAAAATGCTAAGTATAGGTCATTTTAGAGCTAGCCTAGGATAAATAGGTCATTTTGAAGCTAGCTAAGCATATTAAGTCATTTTGGTGGAAAAAATGCTAAGTATAGGTCATTTTAGAGCTATCCTAGGTTAAATAGGTCATTTTGGAGCTAATTAAGCTTATAATGTAATTTTTGAGCTAGCTAAGCATATTGAGTCATTTTGGAGGAAAAAATGCTAAGTATAGGTCATTTTAGAGCTATAGTAGGTTAAATAGGTCATTTTAGAGCTAAGTAAGGTTATTATGTGATTTTGGAGATAGCTAAGCATGTGAAGTCATTTAGGAGCTAAACTATGTCATTTCTTAAGCATATTATGTCATTTTAGAGCTAGTTAAGCATATTAAGTAATTTTGGAGGAAGAGATGCTAAGTATAGGTCATTTTAGAGCTATCCTAGGTTAAATAGGTCATTTTGAAGCTAGCTAAGCATATTAAGTCATTTTGGAGGAAACAAATGCTAAGTATAGGTCATTTTAGAGCTATCCTAGGTTAAATAGGTCATTTTGGAGCTAATTAAGCTTATTATGTAATCTTTGAGCTAGCTAAGCATATTGAGTCATTTTGGAGGAAACAATGCTAAGTATAGGTCATTTTAGAGCTATCCTAGGTTAAATAGGTCATTTTAGAGCTAAGTAAGGTTATTATGTCATTTTGAAGCTAGCTAAGCATGTGAAGTCATTTAGGAGCTAAACTATGTCATTTCTTAAGCATATTATGTCATTTTAGAGCTAGTTAAGCAGATTAAGTAATTTTGGAGGAAAAGATGCTAAGTATAGGTCATTTTAGAGCTATCCTAGGTTAAATAGGTCATTTTGAAGCTAGCTAAGCATATTAAGTTATTTTGGAGGGAAAAATGCTAAGTATAGGTCATTTTAGAGCTATCATAGGTTAAATAGGTCATTTTGGAGCTAATTAAGCTTATTATGTAATTTTTGAGCTAGTTAAGCATATTGAGTCATTTTGGTGGAAAAATGCTAACTATAGGTCATTTTAGAGCTAGCCTAGGTTAAATAGGTCATTTTGGAGCTAAGTAAGGTTATTATGTAATTTTTGAGCTAGCTAAGGATATTGAGTCATTTTGGTGGAAAAAATGCTAACTATAGGTCATTTTAGAGCTAGCCTAGGTTAAATAGGTCATTTTGGAGCTAAGTAAGGTTATTATGTCATTTTGGAGCTAACTAAGGATATGAAGTCATTTAGGACCTAAAATATGTCATTTCTTAAGCATATTATATCATTTTAGAGCTAGCTAAGCATATTAAGTCATTTTGAAGGAAAAGATGCTAAGTATAGGTCATTTTAGAGCTATCCTAGGTTAAATATGTCATTTTAGAGCTAATTAAGGTTATTATGTCATTTTGGAGCTAGCTAAGCATGAGTAGTCATTTAGGAGCTAAACTATGTCATTTCTTAAGCATATTATGTCATTTTAGAGCTAGTTAAGCATATTAAGTAATTATGGAGGAAAAGATGCTAAGTATAGGTCATTTTAGAGCTATCCTAGGCTAAATAGGTCATTTTGAAGCTAGCTAAGCATATTAAGTCATTTTGGAGGAAAAAATGCTAAGTATAGGTCATTTTAGAGCTATCCTAGGTTAAATAGGTCATTTTGCAGCTAATTAAGCTTATTATGTAATTTTTGAGCTAGCTAAGCATATTGAGTCATTTTGGAGCTAAAAATGCTAAGTATAGGTCATTTTAGAGCTATCCTAGGTTAAATAGGTCATTTTCGAGCTAAGTAAGGTTATTATGTCATTTTGGAGCTAGCTAAGCATATGAAGTCATTTAGGAGCTAAAATATGTCATTTCTTAAGCATATTATGTCATTTTAGAGCTAGTTAAGCATATTAAGTCATTTTGGAGGAAAAGATGCTAAGTATAGGTCATTTTAGAGCAATCCTAGGTTAAATAGGTCATTTTGAAGCTAGCTAAGCATATTAAGTCATTTTGGAGGAAAAAATGCTAAGTATAGGTAATTTTAGAGCTATCCTAGGTTAAATAGGTCATTTTGGAGCTAATTAAGCTTATTATGTAATTTTTGAGCTAGCTAAGCATATTGAGTCATTTTGGAGGAAAAAATGCTAAGTATAGGTCATTTTAGAGCTAGCCTAGGTTAAATAGGTCATTTTGAAGCTAGCTAAGCATATGAAGTCATTTAGGACGTAAAATATGTCATTTCTTAAGCATATTATATCATTTTAGACCTAGCTAAGCATATTAAGTCATTTTGGAGGAAAAGATGCTAAGTATAAGTCATTTTAGAGCTATCCTAGGTTAAATATGTCATTTTAGAGCTAAGTAAGGTTATTATGTCATGTTGGAGCTAGCTAAGCATGTGAAGTCATTTAGGAGCTAAACTATGTCATTTCTTAAGCATATTATGTCATTTTAGAGCTAGTTAAGCATATTAAGTAATTTTGGAGGAAAAGATGCTAAGTATAGGTTATTTTAGAGCTATCCTTGGTTAAATAGGTCATTTTGAAGCTAGCTAGGCATATTAAGTCATTTTGGAGGAAAAAATGCTAAGTATAGGTCATTTTAGAGCTATCCTAGGTTAAGTAGGTCATTTTGAAGCTAGCTAAGCATATTAAGTCATTTTGGAGGAAACATGCTAAGTATAGGTCATTTTAGACCTATCCTAGGTTAAATAGGTCATTTTGGAGCTAATTAAGCTTATTATGTAATTTTTGAGCTAGCTAAGCATATTGAGTCATTTTGGAGGAAACAATGCTAAGTATAGGTCATTTTAGAGCTATCCTAGGTTACATAGGTCATTTTGAAG
>NW_025228185.1:33338-35322 GCF_018294505.1 Triticum aestivum | reverse complement strand
GCATATTAAGTTATTTTGGAGGGAAAAATGCTAAGTATAGGTCATTTTAGAGCTATCATAGGTTAAATAGGTCATTTTGGAGCTAATTAAGCTTATTATGTAATTTTTGAGCTAGTTAAGCATATTGAGTCATTTTGGTGGAAAAATGCTAACTATAGGTCATTTTAGAGCTAGCCTAGGTTAAATAGGTCATTTTGGAGCTAAGTAAGGTTATTATGTAATTTTTGAGCTAGCTAAGCATATTGAGTCATTTTGGTGGAAAAAATGCTAACTATAGGTCATTTTAGAGCTAGCCTAGGTTAAATAGGTCATTTTGGAGCTAAGTAAGGTTATTATGTCATTTTGGAGCTAACTAAGCATATGAAGTCATTTACGACCTAAAATATGTCATTTCTTAAGCATATTATATCATTTTAGAGCTAGCTAAGCATATTAAGTCATTTTGAAGGAAAAGATGCTAAGTATAGGTCATTTTAGAGCTATCCTAGGTTAAATATGTCATTTTAGAGCTAAGTAAGGTTATTATGTAATTTTGGAGCTAGCTAAGCATGAGTAGTCATTTAGGAGCTAAACTATGTCATTTCTTAAGCATATTATGTCATTTTAGAGCTAGTTAAGCATATTAAGTAATTATGGAGGAAAAGATGCTAAGTATAGGTCATTTTAGAGCTATCCTAGGCTAAATAGGTCATTTTGAAGCTAGCTAAGCATATTAAGTCATTTTGGAGGAAAAAATGCTAAGTATAGGTAATTTTAGAGCTATCGTAGGTTAAATAGGTCATTTCGGAGCTAATTAAGCTTATTATGTAATTTTTGAGCTAGCTAAGCATATTGAGTCATTTTGGAGCTAAAAATGCGAAGTATAGGTCATTTTAGAGCTATCCTAGGTTAAATAGGTCATTTTGGAGCTAAGTAAGGTTATTATGTCATTTTGGAGCTAGCTAAGCATATGAAGTCATTTAGGAGCTAAAATATGTCATTTCTTAAGCATATTATGTCATTTTAGAGCTAGTTAAGCATATTAAGTCATTTTGGAGGAAAAGATGCTAAGTATAGGTCATTTTAGAGCAATCCTGGGTTAAATAGGTCATTTTGAAGCTAGCTAAGCATATTAAGTCATTTTGGAGGAAAAAAATGCTAAGTATAGGTAATTTTAGAGCTATCCTAGGTTAAATAGGTCATTTTGGAGCTAATTAAGCTTATTATGTAATTTTTGAGCTAGCTAAGCATATTGTGTCATTTTGGAGGAAAAAATGCTAAGTATAGGTCATTTTAGAGCTAGCCTAGGTTAAATAGGTCATTTTGAAGCTAGTTAAGCATATGAAGTCATTTAGGACCTAAAATATGTCATTTCTTAAGCATATTATATCATTTTAGACCTAGATAAGCATATTAAGTCATTTTGGAGGAAAAGATGCTAAGTATAAGTCATTTTAGAGCTATCCTAGGTTAAATATGTCATTTTAGAGCTAAGTAAGGTTATTATGTCATGTTGGAGCTAGCTAAGCATGTGAAGTCATTTAGGAGCTAAACTATGTCATTTCTTAAGCATATTATGTCATTTTAGAGCTAGTTAAGCATATTAAGTAATTTTGGAGGAAAAGATGCTAAGTATAGGTCATTTTAGAGCTATCCTAGGTTAAATAGGTCATTTTGAAGCTAGCTAAGCATATTAAGTCATTTTGGAGGAAAAAAATGCTAAGTATAGGTCATTTTAGAGCTATCCTAGGTTAAGTAGGTCATTTTGAAGCTAGCTAAGCATATTAAGTCATTTTGGAGGAAACATGCTAAGTATAGGTCATTTTAGACCTATCCTAGGTTAAATAGGTCATTTTGGAGCTAATTAAGCTTATTATGTAATTTTTGAGCTAGCTAAGCATATTGAGTCATTTTGGAGGAAACAATGCTAAGTATAGGTCATTTTAGAGCTATCCTAGGTTAAATAGGTCATTTTAGAGCTAAGTAAGGTTATTATGTCATTTTG
>NW_025228185.1:29411-29864 GCF_018294505.1 Triticum aestivum | reverse complement strand
TATTATGTAATTTTTGAGCTAGCTAAGCATATTGAGTCATTTTGGAGCTAAAAATGCTAAGTATAGGTCATTTTAGAGCTATCCTAGGTTAAATAGGTCATTTTGGAGCTAAGTAAGGTTATTATGTCATTTTGGAGCTAGCTAAGCATATGAAGTCATTTAGGAGCTAAAATATGTCATTTCTTAAGCATATTATGTCATTTTAGAGCTAGTTAAGCATATTAAGTCATTTGGGAGGAAAAGATGCTAAGTATAGGTCATTTTAGAGCAATCCTAGGTTAAATAGGTCATTTTGAAGCTAGCTCAGCATATTAAGTCATTTTGGAGGGAAAAAATGCTAAGTATAGGTAATTTTAGAGCTATCCTAGGTTAAATAGGTCATTTTGGAGCTAATTAAGCTTATTATGTAATTTTTGAGCTAGCTAAGCATATTGAGTCATTTTGGAGGAAAAA
>NW_025228185.1:24242-25998 GCF_018294505.1 Triticum aestivum | reverse complement strand
TAAGCATATTAAGTCATTTTGGAGGAAAAGATGCTAAGTATAAGTCATTTTAGAGCTATCCTAGGTTAAATATGTCATTTTAGAGCTAAGTAAGGTTATTATGTCATGTTGGAGCTAGCTAAGCATGTGAAGTCATTTAGGAGCTAAACTATGTCATTTCTTAAGCATATTATGTCATTTTAGAGCTAGTTAAGCATATTAAGTAATTTTGGAGGAAAAGATGCTAAGTATAGGTCATTTTAGAGCTATCCTAGGTTAAATAGGTCATTTTGAAGCTAGCTAAGCATATTAAGTCATTTTGGAGGAAAAAAATGCTAAGTATAGGTCATTTTAGAGCTGTCCTAGGTTAAGTAGGTCATTTTGAAGCTAGCTAAGCATATTAAGTCATTTTGGAGGAAAAATGCTAAGTATAGCTCATTTTAGACCTATCCTAGGTTAAATAGGTCATTTTGGAGCTAATTAAGCTTATTATGTAATTTTTGAGCTAACTAAGCATATTGAGTCATTTTGGAGGAAACAATGCTAAGTATAGGTCATTATAGAGCTATCCTAGGTTAAATAGGTCATTTTAGAGCTAAGTAAGGTTATTATGTCATTTTGGAGCTAGCTAAGCATGTGAAGTCATTTAGGAGCTAAACTATGTCATTTCTTAAGCATATTATGTCATTTTAGAGCTAGTTAAGCAGATTAAGTAATTTTGGAGGAAAAGATGCTAAGTATAGGTCATTTTAGAGCTATCCTACGTTAAATGTGTCATTTTAGAGCTAAGTAAGGTTATTATGTCATTTTGGAGCTAGCTAAGCATGTGAAGTCATTTAGGAGCTAAACTATGTCATTTCTTAGGCATATTATGTCATTTTAGAGCTAGTTAAGCATATTAAGTAATTTTGGAGGAAAAGATGCTAAGTATAGGTCATTTTAGAGCTATCCTAGGTTAAATAGGTCATTTTGAAGCTAGCTAAGCATATTAAGTAATTTTGGAGGAAAAAATGCTAAGTATAGGTCATTTTAGAGCTATCCTAGGTTAAATAGGTCATTTTCGAGCTAATTAAGCTTATTATGTAATTTTTGAGCTAGCTAAGCATATTGAGTCATTTTGGAGCAAAAAAATGCTAAGTATAGGTCATTTTAGAGCTATCCTAGGTTAAGTGGGTCATTTTGGAGCTAATTAAGCTTATTATCTCATTTTGGAGCTAACTAAGCATATGAAGTCATTTAGGACCTAAAATATGTCATTTCTTCAGCATATTATATCATTTTAGAGCTAGCTAAGCATATTAAGTCATTTTGGAGGAAAAGATGCTAAGTATAGGTAATTTTAGAGCTATCCTTGGTTAAATAGGTCATTTTAGAGCTAAGTAAGGTTATTATGTCATTTTGGAGCTAGCTAAGCATGTGAAGTCATTTAGGAGCTAAACTATGTCATTTCTTAAGCATATTATGTCATTTTAGAGCTAGTTAAGCATATTAAGTCATTTTGGAGGAAAAGATGCTAAGTATAGGTCATTTTAGAGCTATCCTAGGTTAAATAGGTCATTTTGAAGCTAGCTAAGCATATTAAGTCATTTTGGTGGAAAAAAATGCTAAGTATAGGTCATTTTAGAGCTATCCTAGGTTAAATAGGTCATTTTGGAGCTAATTAAGCTTATAATGTAATTTTTGAGCTAGCTAAGCATATTGAGTCATTTTGGAGGAAAAAATGCTAAGTATAGGTCATTTTAGAGCTATAGTAGGTTAAATAGGTCATTTAGAGCTA
>NW_025228185.1:23707-24232 GCF_018294505.1 Triticum aestivum | reverse complement strand
AGCTAATTAAGCTTATTATGTAATTTTTGAGCTAGCTAAGCATATTGAGTCATTTTGGAGCTAAAAATGCGAAGTATAGGTCATTTTAGAGCTATCCTAGGTTAAATAGGTCATTTTGGAGCTAAGTAAGGTTATTATGTCATTTTGGAGCTAGCTAAGCATATGAAGTCATTTAGGAGCTAAAATATGTCATTTCTTAAGCATATTATGTCATTTTAGAGCTAGTTAAGCATATTAAGTCATTTTGGAGGAAAAGATGCTAAGTATAGGTCATTTTAGAGCAATCCTGGGTTAAATAGGTCATTTTGAAGCTAGCTAAGCATATTAAGTCATTTTGGAGGAAAAAAATGCTAAGTATAGGTAATTTTAGAGCTATCCTAGGTTAAATAGGTCATTTTGGAGCTAATTAAGCTTATTATGTAATTTTTGAGCTAGCTAAGCATATTGTGTCATTTTGGAGGAAAAAATGCTAAGTATAGGTCATTTTAGAGCTAGCCTAGGTTAAATAGGTCATTTTGAAGCTAG
>NW_025228185.1:22662-23697 GCF_018294505.1 Triticum aestivum | reverse complement strand
ATTTTAGAGCTATCCTTGGTTAAATAGGTCATTTTAGAGCTAAGTAAGGTTATTATGTCATTTTGGAGCTAGCTAAGCATGTGAAGTCATTTAGGAGCTAAACTATGTCATTTCTTAAGCATATTATGTCATTTTAGAGCTAGTTAAGCATATTAAGTCATTTTGGAGGAAAAGATGCTAAGTATAGGTCATTTTAGAGCTATCCTAGGTTAAATAGGTCATTTTGAAGCTAGCTAAGCATATTAAGTCATTTTGGTGGAAAAAAATGCTAAGTATAGGTCATTTTAGAGCTATCCTAGGTTAAATAGGTCATTTTGGAGCTAATTAAGCTTATAATGTAATTTTTGAGCTAGCTAAGCATATTGAGTCATTTTGGAGGAAAAAATGCTAAGTATAGGTCATTTTAGAGCTATAGTAGGTTAAATAGGTCATTTAGAGCTAGGTTAGGTTATTATGTGATTTTGGAGCTAGCTAATCATGTGAAGTCATTTAGGAGCTAAACTATGTCATTTCTTAAGCATATTATGTCATTTTAGAGCTAGTTAAGCATATTAAGTAATTTTGGAGGAAGAGATGCTAAGTATAGGTCATTTTAGAGCTATCCTAGGTTAAATAGGTCATTTTGAAGCTAGCTAAGCATATTAAGTCATTTTGGAGGAAACAAATGCTAAGTATAGGTCATTTTAGAGCTATCCTAGGTTAAATAGGTCATTTTGGAGCTAATTAAGCTTATTATGTAATCTTTGAGCTAGCTAAGCATATTGAGTCATTTTGGAGGAAACAATGCTAAGTATAGGTCATTTTAGAGCTATCCTAGGTTAAATAGGTCATTTTAGAGCTAAGTAAGGTTATTATGTCATTTTGAAGCTAGCTAAGCATGTGAAGTCATTTAGGAGCTAAACTATGTCATTTCTTAAGCATATTATGTCATTTTAGAGCTAGTTAAGCAGATTAAGTAATTTTGGAGGAAAAGATGCTAAGTATAGGTCATTTTAGAGCTATCCTAGGTTAAATAGGTCATTTTGAAGCTAGCTA
>NW_025228185.1:21070-21595 GCF_018294505.1 Triticum aestivum | reverse complement strand
AGCTAATTAAGCTTATTATGTAATTTTTGAGCTAGCTAAGCATATTGAGTCATTTTGGAGCTAAAAATGCGAAGTATAGGTCATTTTAGAGCTATCCTAGGTTAAATAGGTCATTTTGGAGCTAAGTAAGGTTATTATGTCATTTTGGAGCTAGCTAAGCATATGAAGTCATTTAGGAGCTAAAATATGTCATTTCTTAAGCATATTATGTCATTTTAGAGCTAGTTAAGCATATTAAGTCATTTTGGAGGAAAAGATGCTAAGTATAGGTCATTTTAGAGCAATCCTGGGTTAAATAGGTCATTTTGAAGCTAGCTAAGCATATTAAGTCATTTTGGAGGAAAAAAATGCTAAGTATAGGTAATTTTAGAGCTATCCTAGGTTAAATAGGTCATTTTGGAGCTAATTAAGCTTATTATGTAATTTTTGAGCTAGCTAAGCATATTGTGTCATTTTGGAGGAAAAAATGCTAAGTATAGGTCATTTTAGAGCTAGCCTAGGTTAAATAGGTCATTTTGAAGCTAG
>NW_025228185.1:11427-15939 GCF_018294505.1 Triticum aestivum | reverse complement strand
TCTTGTTATTACAAGATACCCCGAAGTTTTCTCTATTGTTCCGAGAATACTTTGTGCCTACTGCCTAGCAGTTCTTTGCCACATGAATACCCCTTCAAATAATTTCTCGCACTTATCGAGTATCCACTCATCCCCAGTTGATTCATGTATTTCACAAAAGTCTTCAAAATACCATTCGACCTTCCGAAAATCCTCAGCAACCTATTGCTCTGGAATTTCTTGTTTGCTTTCATTATGATTAATCCCATAAGTATAGAAATCTTATTGACATTCCTTGTCATTATCATTTTGAGTCTGTTGACTCAATATGTTGCGAATACACGCAATCATCATTGATCCTTATAAATTACCTTTCCGGCTGAGCTTCCATTCTTTTAACTGGAATTGGTTCTCGACCAATCCAATTGTCGTTGATTGTACCCTAAGGCTATTCAACTTACCCATTCCTAATCAGAGCATTGCTTCTGATCCCTTGACATGGAATTCATAATTCCTTTGCAATTAAGCTTTGAATTAGTCAGTTGTTTCTATCTTCTGATCTCCTTGCATTCTTCTTCTTCTGGTTGAGTACCGATACTCACATCAGCCCCGTTGTGGATCGCCATATCCACTGTTGGATTATTATCCGATAGTGTCCTTCATAATTAATCACCTTGTGAGTTCTTTCTCTGATACATAATGCCTTTGGTAAATTGTATCGTCTGCTTTCTCAACCATGCTCTGCCTTCGAGCTTGAGTTAATTACTTCTAAAAGATTCTGGTACAGGATTCTAAGATGCCCCGATGGGTTGAACCTATGCCTTCCTTAATATGTGTGAACTTGAAAGTTTTCACGAGTCGTACTCTTCTGGTATTTTGCCAGATAAAATTTCAAAACTACAACTTCATTGAGCGCGAGAAGTGAATGAAAGGTTGTGCATTGGAGAAGTGGGAGTCGACCTTGAACTTTGCGTTCATGCCCATGGACCCGATGTACATCTTCTCATCGAAGCTTCTTTTAAAATTAATTATTCCCTTGATATAAGTTCATCTTATATCTGGGGTATGGCCTTTTACAATCGTGGTTCCGACCATGTTCTCTTTTAAATACCATTTCTCGTGCAAGATTAAGCACTTGTCTTCTGTAGAGCAATACCCCCAGTCCAACCTCTACTTTGGTCTGTCATCGAGTATTAACCCCCCTGGTATCTCGAGATTATCATGGAACTGCATAACTTTTTATGAGTTCTTCATCAAGAGCTACCTTCCCACTGATTCCAATTTTTCGCGGGCTCTGAGTTATTGAACACTCAAAGACATCGATAACTGAACCGAGTCCGCTCTACGGTTCAACCACTCTTCAGTAAGCTTCTATAAGTACGAGTTTGTACCCGATCATGTCATTCCTAGCCTGTTTGGCTATATCATTGTCGTGATGATTTTAACTGTGCTACCTGGTCCTTATTCTCGGAGCACCAATTTTCGACGATGAACTAACCTTACGTCGATCCTCATCGTCATATCATTTCGCCTTGAACAACAAGCTTGGTTTCGAGTTTGTGTCGTACCCTTGGTTCCAATAACCTTTCACTTCATCATTGTTTGACTTGATGTCATCGTCGATCGATTACATCTTCGTGAAATCTCTCGACAAATGTGTCGTGATCATCATCATCATTCCGAGCTCTTCCAGGAATTCAATTGAATTCATGATGGGTAATACCATCCTTGCCCCTCGATGATTCCTGTTCTCATCGACCACTTTATTGCCTTCCGTTCAACACAACTTGTTCGTGTTTTGTGTAAACCTTGAGATCACTGCTACCCAGCAGTTGATCTTCCTTACCTCAGAAGTATTACCATCTCTTTTTGTCAAGAATGTGGTGAGAATTTCACCGCCTCTTAATAATTCTTGATATCATAATACTTCTTGCCATCTTCGTTCATTCCTTGGTCCCCGTATTGTTTTCAACCGGAATACCGACAATGGAGCGATGGCGTGTGAATTCAAAACTTCTAACAACCCTATTGCTTTGAAGTGAATGGGCGATAGTTCATTCTAAGTCCTTCGCTAATTGAATCACCATTCTAACATTGGTCGTGCAACCCAACCCGTACTTCGGGCGCACCCTTCAACCAATGTTTAATTGTGTATGTTTTCCTCGAGCATACTTCCTTATATCATTTGATCTGACAATGTTATCTCCTTGTTCACCTAATGGTGGAAATCCATCTTTTGGGAATATCAGTGAATTGCCGTTGAGTTCACCAGACGCCTCCTTGTCCTCTCCTTGGTTCAATGGTGAACTATTGCTTCAGAAACCCGCTCCCATAGTTCATTTCCCGAGAAGCTTGCAATGTCATTTCGTCGATTTGTGATGCACCTTTTCCTCTCGGACCCCCTGAGTCTGAGGTATCATGACACCAATTGGATATGAATCTCGGTCGGATATGATGGATGGGACAACTTTCCAAGAGTTATGATGTTTGTTCTTTGATGACCCGGTAGCATGATGTCATACCTAGCACCCCCCCCCGGCTGGAGGACCTATCATTATAGATTCCCTTTCAGCAAGATTATCCATTCATCCATGAGGAAATTGTAAGACTTATTCTACAAGTTATTCCTGATGGATCCTTCATGTTTCCAAAGTCTGACCTTTGCTCGAAGACCATGTCGATGCTATCTCGAAGCATGTTTGTGGTACTCCGATTTTTGACAAGAACATTTCAAGCCCAATGCTAAATGATTCCTGATCAATTATCCAAACACCGCTGTATGGGTATTGTCATCAAATTCCTCTCCCCTTACCTAAACGGTTTCTACTTTCTATCCTGTCATGGATATCATGCTCCGCTTGTCCTTGGAAGGGATATACCCTTGAAATATGTGTTTAAACACATTTTCCTTTCCATTGTTATGTTTAACCTTCTTGAGGTTTATATGATCTAAGCAGTAATAAGTCACTGCTTTTGTAAGCACCTCGGCGTACAACTCTGTCAGTAAGAACCTGTTACTATTGTTGATGACATTCCGGTATCCACCGATGGACGAGAACCTTGCCTATTGGCCCGCCTCCTTCAACGAGCAGGAAAATGGTTCTCTTCGTCCCTCGCCCTTGGTATCGAGGTTGTTGCCGACATAACTGACAGGCTACCCTCTGGCATGCCTTGCTATCATGACCATGCAAGATGTCAACGCCCTTCCCTATTTTAACCCACATGGTGGGCCCATAACCCACAGATCCATAGGATCGAAACCTGACTCTCCTATACACCCTGTTGTCGAAGTTATTCCTCGCGCTTGGCTTCGTATTTAATTCACGGGCCACCTTCCTAATGCTCTATTCTGGTATCAGACGCAATACTTACTCTCGCTGCTCTGAAACCCTTACTCACTCTGGTTCAGACTTCGAGCAACTACCTATCCACTTGGAACCTCTTATTGTACCTTCGTACCTTACTCTTGATGTATTCGATATGTTCGACTCAAGAGATAATCTTATACTAATTCATGGGTTAACCCCCAGGTTGTATCCCTCACAAGCATTCTGTCGTAGTCAAGCTGCCCCTTACCTAGTCGTAAGTACGTTGGAGATCCTGAAGCAAAGGAAGCAAAGGACGACATCACCATGATGACCTGAATCAGAGAAATGAAGATGTCAATGTAATGGATCGACCTCTTCAAGAAGAGCAACCAAGACTGAGAAGATTCGTTAGGATTTCGTAACCAGACCTTCCCCCTTATACCCCCTCTTAAATCTCGGGACGAGATTTCTTGTAGTGGAGGAGATTTGTAACGCCCCGGTAGTTAAGCTACAGTAACCCTCCGGAAATGATGCCACATCACCTCGGTTAGTGTTGATAATCTCACGTTAGTTCAAAACCGATTCAAATTCAAATTCAAAAGAAAAGCAAGCAACAAAAGTTTTCAAAAAATTAAAACTAAAATGTTCGGGTTGTTTCAAATAAATCGTAAGCAATTATGATGGAGAAAACAAGATTTTATAGAATGCTTAAATGAGCTATAAGGATTTAAACAGTAGCAAAAACAATTAATTAAATGCCTTTTACAATTAATAAATTACTAAACTATTTTATTTTGTCACCAAACTTTTTGTGGCATTGGGGTATTTTGTAACACTAATTTAGGTACTACTTGTATATTTTATAAAACAAAATTATATAGAAAATAAAATAGAAAGCTAATAAAAAGAAAACAAATAAATACAAAAAAAAGGAAACAGAACCTCCCCCTGGACCATTCGGCCCAGCTAGCCAGGCCGGCCACAGGCCCAACTGGGCCAAGGCCCACCACCGCTCACTTAACCCCCCACGCCCCCGAAACCCTAGCCCCCACGCACCACTCCCCCCCGTCGCCCCACTTGCTCCCCCCACTTCCCCTCGATGGGATCTGGATCGGGGGCAGAGCCCGATTCCCCCGCCTCCGTCCTCCCCCGCGACGCCTTCTCACCGGTGCCGCCCGGCACCGAAACGCCTCGCCCTCGCCGCCCCCTCCCGGCCTTCTTCCTC
>NW_025228185.1:7604-10054 GCF_018294505.1 Triticum aestivum | reverse complement strand
CCCCCCTTCACCGGTATCACCTACTACCGCGTTAGGGCACACCGAACACCGCGTATTGCCTTGTTATATTTTGTGATGCTTTGTTTGCTCTGTATTCATTATTTCTTCCCCCTCTTCTCTCCGGTAGTCTACGAGACCGACGCTGCTGCTGACCAGTTCGACTACGGAGTTGACGACCCCTCTCTCTTGCCAGAGCAACCAGGCAAGCCCCCCCCTTGATCACCAGATATCGCCTATTCTCCTCTATACTGCTTGCATTAGAGTAGTGTAGCATGTTACTGCTTTCGTTAATCCTATTCTGATGCATAGCCTGACATTGTCGCTACATTTGTTGATACCTTACCTGCAATCCTAAATGCTTAGTATAGGATGCTAGTTTATCATCATTGGCCCTACATTCTTGTCAGTCTGCCTTGCTATACTATCGGGCCGTGATCACTTGGGAGGTGATCACGGGTATATACTATACATAGATACGTACTATACAGATGGTGACTAAAGTCGGGTCAGCTCATTGAGTACCCGCAAGTGATTCTGACGAGGGGGCTGAAAGGACAGGTGGCTCCATCCAGGTAGAGGTGGGCCTGAGTTCCCGACGGCCCCCGACTGTTACTTTGTGGCGGAGCGACAGGGCAGGTTGAGACCACCTAGGAGACAGGTGGGCCTGGCCTTGTTCGGCATTCGCGGATACTTAACACGCTTAACGAGATCTTGGTATTTGATCTGAGTCTGGCTACGAGCCTATGCGCACTAACCATCTACGCGGGAGTAGTTATGGGTATCCCGACGTCGTGGTATTAGCCGAAGCACTTCAGACGTCAGCGACGGAGCGGCGCGCGCCGGATTGGAACGTAAGCCTGCTCTTGTATTAAGGGGGCTAGTTCTGCTTCCGGCCGCCCACGCAACGTGCAGGTGTGCTATGGGCGATGGGCCCAGACCCCTGTGCGCTTAGGTTTAGACCGGCGTGCTGGCCTCTTTGTTGTGCCTAGGTGGGGCTGCGACGTGTTGATCTTCCGAGGCCGGGCATGACCCAGGAAAGTGTGTCCGGCCAAATGGGATCGAGCGTGTTGGGCTATGTGGTGCACCCCTGCAGGGAAGTTAATCTATTCGAATAGCCGTGATCTTCGGTAACAGGACGACTTGGAGTTGTACCTTGACCTTATGACAACTAGAACCGGATACTTAATAAAACACACCCTTCCAAGTTCCACAGACAACCCGGTGATCGCTTTTCCGCAGGGCGACGAGGAGAGGATCGCCGGGTAGGATTATGCTATGAGATGCTATTTGGAGATGTTACTTGGAGATGCTACTTGGAGGACGTCAATCTACTCTCTTCTACATGCTGCAAGACGGAGGCTGCCAGAAGCGTAGTCTTCGACAGGATTAGCTATCCCCCTCTTATTCTGGCATTCTGCAGTTCAGTCCACTGATATGGCCTCCTTACACATATACCCATGCATATGTAGTGTAGTTCCTTGCTTGCAAGTACTTTGGATGAGTACTCACGGTTGCTTTCTCCCCCCTTTTTCCCCTTTCCTTCCTTCCTGGTTGTCGCAACCAGATGCTGGAGCCCTGGAGCCAGACGCCACCGTCGACGACGACTACTACACTGGAGGTGCCTACTACTACGCGCAGCCCGTTGCCGACCACCAAGAGTAGTTAGGAGGATCCCGGGCAGGAGGCCTGCGCCTCTTTCGATCTGTATCCCAGTTTGTGCTAGCCTTCTTAAGGCAAACTTGTTTAACTTATGTCTGTACTCAGATATTGTTGCTTCCGCTGACTCGTCTATGATCGAGCACTTGTATTCGAGCCCTCGAGGCCCCTGGCTTGTATTATGATGCTTGTATGACTTATTTTAATTGTAGAGTTGTGTTGTGATATCTTCCCGTGAGTCCCTGATCTTGATCGTACACATTTGCGTGCATGATTAGTGTACGATTGAATCGGGGGCGTCACATGGAGCTAGCTAAGCATGTGAAGTCATTTAGGAGCTAAACTATGTCATTTCTTAAGCATATTATGTCATTTTAGAGCTAGTTAAGCATATTAAGTAATTTTGGAGGAAAAGATGCTAAGTATAGGTCATTTTAGAGCTATCCTAGGTTAAATAGGTCATTTTGAAGCTAGCTAAGCATATTAAGTCATTTTGGAGGAAAAGATGCTAAGTATAGGTCATTTTAGAGCTATCCTAGGTTAAGTAGGTCATTTTGAAGCTAGCTAAGCATATTAAGTCATTTTGGAGGAAACATGCTAAGTATAGGTCATTTTAGACCTATCCTAGGTTAAATAGGTCATTTTGGAGCTAATTAAGCTTATTATGTAATTTTTGAGCTAGCTAAGCATATTGAGTCATTTTGGAGGAAACAATGCTAAGTATAGGTCATTTTAGAGCTATCCTAGGTTAAATAGGTCATTTTAGAGCTAAGTAAGGTTATTATGTCATTTTG
>NW_025228185.1:0-7594 GCF_018294505.1 Triticum aestivum | reverse complement strand
CATGTGAAGTCATTTAGGAGCTAAACTATGTCATTTCTTAAGCATATTATGTCATTTTAGAGCTAGTTAAGCATATTAAGTAATTTTGGAGGAAGAGATGCTAAGTATAGGTCATTTTAGAGCTATCCTAGGTTAAATAGGTCATTTTGAAGCTAGCTAAGCATATTAAGTCATTTTGGAGGAAACAAATGCTAAGTATAGGTCATTTTAGAGCTATCCTAGGTTAAATAGGTCATTTTGGAGCTAATTAAGCTTATTATGTAATCTTTGAGCTAGCTAAGCATATTGAGTCATTTTGGAGGAAACAATGCTAAGTATAGGTCATTTTAGAGCTATCCTAGGTTAAATAGGTCATTTTAGAGCTAAGTAAGGTTATTATGTCATTTTGAAGCTAGCTAAGCATGTGAAGTCATTTAGGAGCTAAACTATGTCATTTCTTAAGCATATTATGTCATTTTAGAGCTAGTTAAGCATATTAAGTCATTTTGGAGGAAACATGCTAAGTATAGGTCATTTTAGAGCTACCATAGGTTAAATAGGTCATTTTGGAGCTAATTAAGCTTATTATGTAATTTTTGAGCTAGTTAAGCATATTGAGTCATTTTGGTGGAAAAATGCTAACTATAGGTCATTTTAGAGCTAGCCTAGGTTAAATAGGTCATTTTGGAGCTAAGTAAGGTTATTATGTAATTTTTGAGCTAGCTAAGCATATTGAGTCATTTTGGTGGAAAAAATGCTAACTATAGGTCATTTTAGAGCTAGCCTAGGTTAAATAGGTCATTTTGGAGCTAAGTAAGGTTATTATGTCATTTTGGAGCTAACTAAGCATATGAAGTCATTTAGGACCTAAAATATGTCATTTCTTAAGCATATTATATCATTTTAGAGCTAGCTAAGCATATTAAGTCATTTTGAAGGAAAAGATGCTAAGTATAGGTCATTTTAGAGCTATCCTAGGTTAAATATGTCATTTTAGAGCTAAGTAAGGTTATTATGTCATTTTGGAGCTAGCTAAGCATGAGTAGTCATTTAGGAGCTAAACTATGTCATTTCTTAAGCATATTATGTCATTTTAGAGCTAGTTAAGCATATTAAGTAATTATGGAGGAAAAGATGCTAAGTATAGGTCATTTTAGAGCTATCCTAGGCTAAATAGGTCATTTTGAAGCTAGCTAAGCATATTAAGTCATTTTGGAGGAAAAAATGCTAAGTATAGGTCATTTTAGAGCTATCCTAGGTTAAATAGGTCATTTTGGCGCTAATTAAGCTTATTATGTAATTTTTGAGCTAGCTAAGCATATTGAGTCATTTTGGAGCTAAAAATGCTAAGTATAGGTCATTTTAGAGCTATCCTAGGTTAAATAGGTCATTTTGGAGCTAAGTAAGGTTATTATGTCATTTTGGAGCTAGCTAAGCATATGAAGTCATTTAGGAGCTAAAATATGTCATTTCTTAAGCATATTATGTCATTTTAGAGCTAGTTAAGCATATTAAGTCATTTTGGAGGAAAAGATGCTAAGTATAGGTCATTTTAGAGCAATCCTAGGTTAAATAGGTCATTTTGAAGCTAGCTCAGCATATTAAGTCATTTTGGAGGGAAAAAATGCTAAGTATAGGTAATTTTAGAGCTATCCTAGGTTAAATAGGTCATTTTGGAGCTAATTAAGCTTATTATGTAATTTTTGAGCTAGCTAAGCATATTGAGTCATTTTGGAGGAAAAAATGCTAAGTATAGGTCATTTTAGAGCTAGCCTAGATTAAATAGGTCATTTTGAAGCTAGCTAAGCATATGAAGTCATTTAGGACCTAAAATATGTCATTTCTTAAGCATATTATATCATTTTAGACCTACCTAAGCATATTAAGTCATTTTGGAGGAAAAGATGCTAAGTATAAGTCATTTTAGAGCTATCCTAGGTTAAATATGTCACTTTAGAGCTAAGTAAGGTTATTATGTCATGTTGGAGCTAGCTAAGCATGTGAAGTCATTTAGGAGCTAAACTATGTCATTTCTTAAGCATATTATGTCATTTTAGAGCTAGTTAAGCATATTAAGTAATTTTGGAGGAAAAGATGCTAAGTATAGGTCATTTTAGAGCTATCCTAGGTTAAATAGGTCATTTTGAAGCTAGCTAAGCATATTAAGTCATTTTGGAGGAAAAAAATGCTAAGTATAGGTCATTTTAGAGCTGTCCTAGGTTAAGTAGGTCATTTTGAAGCTAGCTAAGCATATTAAGTCATTTTGGAGGAAAAATGCTAAGTATAGCTCATTTTAGACCTATCCTAGGTTAAATAGGTCATTTTGGAGCTAATTAAGCTTATTATGTAATTTTTGAGCTAGCTAAGCATATTGAGTCATTTTGGAGGAAACAATGCTAAGTATAGGTCATTTTAGAGCTATCCTAGGTTAAATAGGTCATTTTAGAGCTAAGTAATGTTATTATGTCATTTTGGAGCTAGCTAAGCATGTGAAGTCATTTAGGAGCTAAACTATGTCATTTCTTAAGCATATTATGTCATTTTAGAGCTAGTTAAGCAGATTGAGTAATTTTGGAGGAAAAGATGCTAAGTATAGGTCATTTTAGAGCTATCCTAGGTTAAATGTGTCATTTTAGAGCTAAGTAAGGTTATTATGTCATTTTGGAGCTAGCTAAGCATGTGAAGTCATTTAGGAGCTAAACTATGTCATTTCTTAAGCATATTATGTCATTTTAGAGCTAGTTAAGCATATTAAGTAATTTTGGAGGAAAAGATGCTAAGTATAGGTCATTTTAGAGCTATCCTAGGTTAAATAGGTCATTTTGAAGCTAGCTAAGCATATTAAGTAATTTTCGAGGAAAAAATGCTAAGTATAGGTCATTTTAGAGCTATCCTAGGTTAAATAGGTCATTTTCGAGCTAATTAAGCTTATTATGTAATTTTTGAGCTAGCTAAGCATATTGAGTCATTTTGGAGCAAAAAAATGCTAAGTATAGGTCATTTTAGAGCTATCCTAGGTTAAGTAGGTCATTTTGGAGCTAATTAAGCTTATTATCTCATTTTGGAGCTAACTAAGCATATGAAGTCATTTAGGACCTAAAATATGTCATTTCTTCAGCATATTATATCATTTTAGAGCTAGCTAAGCATATTAAGTCATTTTGGAGGAAAAGATGCTAAGTATAGGTCATTTTAGAGCTATCCTTGGTTAAATAGGTCATTTTAGAGCTAAGTAAGGTTATTATGTCATTTTGGAGCTAGCTAAGCATGTGAAGTCATTTAGGAGCTAGCTAAGCATATTAAGTCATTTTGGTGGAAAAAAATGCTAAGTATAGGTCATTTTAGAGCTATCCTAGGTTAAATTGGTCATTTTGGAGCTAATTAAGCTTATAATGTAATTTTTGAGCTAGCTAAGTATATTGAGTCATTTTGGAGGAAAAAATGCTAAGTATAGGTCATTTTAGAGCTATAGTAGGTTAAATAGGTCATTTTAGAGCTAAGTAAGGTTATTATGTGATTTTGGAGCTAGCTAAGCATGTGAAGTCATTTAGGAGCTAAACTATGTCATTTCTTAAGCATATTATGTCATTTTAGAGCTAGTTAAGCATATTAAGTAATTTTGGAGGAAGAGATGCTAAGTATAGGTCATTTTAGAGCTATCCTAGGTTAAATAGGTCATTTTGAAGCTAGCTAAGCATATTAAGTCATTTTGGAGGAAACAAATGCTAAGTATAGGTCATTTTAGAGCTATCCTAGGTTAAATAGGTCATTTTGGAGCTAATTAAGCTTATTATGTAATCTTTGAGCTAGCTAAGCATATTGAGTCATTTTGGAGGAAACAATGCTAAGTATAGGTCATTTTAGAGCTATCCTAGGTTAAATAGGTCATTTTAGAGCTAAGTAAGGTTATTATGTCATTTTGAAGCTAGCTAAGCATGTGAAGTCATTTAGGAGCTAAACTATGTCATTTCTTAAGCATATTATGTCATTTTAGAGCTAGTTAAGCAGATTAAGTAATTTTGGAGGAAAAGATGCTAAGTATAGGTCATTTTAGAGCTATCCTAGGTTAAATAGGTCATTTTGAAGCTAGCTACGCATATTAAGTTATTTTGGAGGGAAAAATGCTAAGTATAGGTCATTTTAGAGCTATCATAGGTTAAATAGGTCATTTTGGAGCTAATTAAGCTTATTATGTAATTTTTGAGCTAGTTAAGCATATTGAGTCATTTTGGTGGAAAAATGCTAACTATAGGTCATTTTAGAGCTAGCCTAGGTTAAATAGGTCATTTTGGAGCTAAGTAAGGTTATTATGTAATTTTTGAGCTAGCTAAGCATATTGAGTCATTTTGGTGGAAAAAATGCTAACTATAGGTCATTTTAGAGCTAGCCTAGGTTAAATAGGCCATTTTGGAGCTAAGTAAGGTTATTATGTCATTTTGGAGCTAACTAAGCATATGAAGTCATTTAGGACCTAAAATATGTCATTTCTTAAGCATATTATATCATTTTAGAGCTAGCTAAGCATATTAAGTCATTTTGAAGGAAAAGATGCTAAGTATAGGTCATTTTAGAGCTATCCTAGGTTAAATATGTCATTTTAGAGCTAAGTAAGGTTATTATGTCATTTTGGAGCTAGCTAAGCATGAGTAGTCATTTAGGAGCTAAACTATGTCATTTCTTAAGCATATTATGTCATTTTAGAGCTAGTTAAGCATATTAAGTAATTATGGAGGAAAAGATGCTAAGTATAGGTCATTTTAGAGCTATCCTAGGCTAAATAGGTCATTTTGAAGCTAGCTAAGAAATTAAGTCATTTTGGAGGAAAAAATGCTAAGTATAGGTCATTTTAGAGCTATCCTAGGTTAAATAGGTCATTTTGGCGCTAATTAAGCTTATTATGTAATTTTTGAGCTAGCTAATCATATTGAGTCATTTTGGAGCTAAAAATGCTAAGTATAGGTCATTTTAGAGCTATCCTAGGTTAAATAGGTCATTTTGGAGCTAAGTAAGGTTATTATGTCATTTTGGAGCTAGCTAAGCATATGAAGTCATTTAGGAGCTAAAATATGTCATTTCTTAAGCATATTATGTCATTTTAGAGCTAGTTAAGCATATTAAGTCATTTTGGAGGAAAAGATGCTAAGTATAGGTCATTTTAGAGCAATCCTAGGTTAAATAGGTCATTTTGAAGCTAGCTAAGCATATTAAGTCATTTTGGAGGGAAAAAATGCTAAGTATAGGTAATTTTAGAGCTATCCTAGGTTAAATAGGTCATTTTGGAGCTAATTAAGCTTATTATGTAATTTTTGAGCTAGCTAAGCATATTGAGTCATTTTGGAGGAAAAAATGCTAAGTATAGGTCATTTTAGAGCTAGCCTAGGTTAAATAGGTCATTTTGAAGCTAGCTAATCATATGAAGTCATTTAGGACCTAAAATATGTCATTTCTTAAGCATATTATATCATTTTAGACCTACCTAAGCATATTAAGTCATTTTGGAGGAAAAGATGCTAAGTATAAGTCATTTTAGAGCTATCCTAGGTTAAATATGTCATTTTAGAGCTAAGTAAGGTTATTATGTCATGTTGGAGCTAGCTAAGCATGTGAAGTCATTTAGGAGCTAAACTATGTCATTTCTTAAGCATATTATGTCATTTTAGAGCTAGTTAAGCATATTAAGTAATTTTGGAGGAAAAGATGCTAAGTATAGGTCATTTTAGAGCTATCCTAGGTTAAATAGGTCATTTTGAAGCTAGCTAAGCATATTAAGTCATTTTGGAGGAAAAAAATGCTAAGTATAGGTCATTTTAGAGCTGTCCTAGGTTAAGTAGGTCATTTTGAAGCTAGCTAAGCATATTAAGTCATTTTGGAGGAAAAATGCTAAGTATAGGTCATTTTAGACCTATCCTAGGTTAAATAGGTCATTTTGGAGCTAATTAAGCTTATTATGTAATTTTTGAGCTAGCTAAGCATATTGAGTCATTTTGGAGGAAACAATGCTAAGTATAGGTCATTTTAGAGCTATCCTAGGTTAAATAGGTCATTTTAGAGCTAAGTAAGGTTATTATGTCATTTTGGAGCTAGCTAAGCATGTGAAGTCATTTAGGAGCTAAACTATGTCATTTCTTAAGCATATTATGTCATTTTAGAGCTAGTTAAGAAGATTAAGTAATTTTGGAGGAAAAGATGCTAAGTATAGGTCATTTTAGAGCTATCCTAGGTTAAATGTGTCATTTTAGAGCTAAGTAAGGTTATTATGTCATTTTGGAGCTAGCTAAGCATGTGAAGTCATTTAGGAGCTAAACTATGTCATTTCTTAAGCATATTATGTCATTTTAGAGCGAGTTAAGCATATTAAGTAATTTTGGAGGAAAAGATGCTAAGTATAGGTCATTTTAGAGCTATCCTAGGTTAAATAGGTCATTTTGAAGCTAGCTAAGCATATTAAGTAATTTTGGAGGAAAAAATGCTAAGTATAGGTCATTTTAGAGCTATCCTAGGTTAAATAGGTCATTTTCGAGCTAATTAAGCTTATTATGTAATTTTTGAGCTAGCTAAGCATATTGAGTCATTTTGGAGCAAAAAAATGCTAAGTATAGGTCATTTTAGAGCTATCCTAGGTTAAGTAGGTCATTTTGGAGCTAATTAAGCTTATTATCTCATTTTGGAGCTAACTAAGCATATGAAGTCATTTAGGACCTAAAATATGTCATTTCTTCAGCATATTATATCATTTTAGAGCTAGCTAAGCATATTAAGTCATTTTGGAGGAAAAGAGGCTAAGTATAGGTCATTTTAGAGCTATCCTTGGTTAAATAGGTCATTTTAGAGCTAAGTAAGGTTATTATGTCATTTTGGAGCTAGCTAAGCATGTGAAGTCATTTAGGAGCTAAACTATGTCATTTCTTAAGCATATTATGTCATTTTAGAGCTAGTTAAGCATATTAAGTCATTTTGGAGGAAAAGATGCTAAGTATAGGTCATTTTAGAGCTATCCTAGGTTAAATAGGTCATTTTGAAGCTAGCTAAGCATATTAAGTCATTTTGGTGGAAAAAAATGCTAAGTATAGGTCATTTTAGAGCTATCCTAGGTTAAATTGGTCATTTTGGAGCTAATTAAGCTTATAATGTAATTTTTGAGCTAGCTAAGCATATTGAGTCATTTTGGAGGAAAAAATGCTAAGTATAGGTCATTTTAGAGCTATAGTAGGTTAAATAGGTCATTTTAGAGCTAAGTAAGGTTATTATGTGATTTTGGAGCTAGCTAAGCATGTGAAGTCATTTAGGAGCTAAACTATGTCATTTCTTAAGCATATTATGTCATTTTAGAGCTAGTTAAGCATATTAAGTAATTTTGGAGGAAGAGATGCTAAGTATAGGTCATTTTAGAGCTATCCTAGGTTAAATAGGTCATTTTGAAGCTAGCTAAGCATATTAAGTCATTTTGGAGGAAACAAATGCTAAGTATAGGTCATTTTAGAGCTATCCTAGGTTAAATAGGTCATTTTGGAGCTAATTAAGCTTATTATGTAATCTTTGAGCTAGCTAAGCATATTGAGTCATTTTGGAGGAAACAATGCTAAGTATAGGTCATTTTAGAGCTATCCTAGGTTAA
>NW_025228184.1:90715-127684 GCF_018294505.1 Triticum aestivum | reverse complement strand
ACAAGTTTCTGAACCCATTGGCACTTCCTTTTGAAGGAAATTCGAGAGATTATGTTGCTTATAGACATTAGCCCCCCTGGTAGGGACAAACGTACCTTTCTGCAGATGCTCTATGATCCGGGCAATCTCATTTGGCCGTAAATTGAAGAAAATCCAGCGGCTATATGCCTTATTCTCCTTGTTTTCGCCGGATGGCATGTTGTAACTCACGCGTGTGAAAGCCAAGAACAAAAGGGCATTCCTGGCATCGGTCAATATATATGTGGAAACGATATCTCCTCTACAGAGGACAAGAAATTTTGGGGCAATCAGGCAAGAAGCGCACGAGAAAATGAAGTACTTTCAAGGACTGCCATAGAATGGAGAGAGGTTCACTAAAACGGTCATACTTTTTTCATTCGGAGTCCGTGTCGGACCGACAAGTACTCAAACAGCTCGCGGCGAGCGTGCGAATCCAGAAAATACTCCCCGCTTGCGCCAGGAGGGCCGGAGTGCCCTCAAATACAGCCTTAAGCAGGACTTTTTGGCCCTGAAAGTCAAAGAACATCATTCGTCGCTGTTTTCAGACATGTTTCTGAACCCATTGACACTTCCTTTCGAAGGAAATTCGAGAGATTATGTTGCTTATAGACATTAGCCCCCCTCGTAGGGACAAACGTACCTTTCTGCAGATGCTCTATGATCCGGGCCATCTCATTTGGCCGTAAATTGAAGAAAATCCAGCGGGTATATGCCTTATTCTCCTTGTTTTCGCCGGATGGCATGCTGTAACTCAGGCGCGTGAAAGCCAAGAACAAAAGGGCATTCCTGGCATCGGTCAATATATATGTGGAAATGATATCTCCTCTATAGAGGACTAGAAATTTTTGGGCAATCAGGCAAGAAGCGCACGAGAAAATGAAGTACTTTCAAGGACTGCCATAGAATGGAGAGAGGTTCACTAAAACGGTCATAATTTTTTCATTCGGAGTCCGTGTCGGACCCACAAGTACTCAAACAGCTCGCGGCGAGCGCGCGAATCCAGAAAATACTCCCCGCTTGCGCCAGGAGGCCCGGAGTGCCCTCAAATACGGCCTTAAGCAGGACTTTTTGGCCCTGAAAGACAAAGAACATCATTCGTCGCTGTTTTTCAAACAAGTTTCTGAACCCATTGGCACTTCCTTTTGAAGGAAATTCGAGAGATTATGTTGCTTATAGACATTAGCCCCCCTGGTAGGGACAAACGTACCTTTCTGCAGATGCTCTATGATCCGGGCAATCTCATTTGGCCGTAAATTGAAGAAAATCCAGCGGCTATATGCCTTATTCTCCTTGTTTTCGCCGGATGGCATGTTGTAACTCACGCGTGTGAAAGCCAAGAACAAAAGGGCATTCCTGGCATCGGTCAATATATATGTGGAAACGATATCTCCTCTACAGAGGACAAGAAATTTTGGGGCAATCAGGCAAGAAGCGCACGAGAAAATGAAGTACTTTCAAGGACTGCCATAGAATGGAGAGAGGTTCACTAAAACGGTCATAATTTTTTCATTCGGAGTCCGTGTCGGACCAACAAGTACTCAAACAGCTCGCGGCGAGCGTGCGAATCTAGAAAATACTCCCCGCTTGCGCCAGGAGGCCCGGAGTGCCCTCAAATACAGCCTTAAGCAGGACTTTTTGGCCCTGAAAGTCAAAGAACATCATTCGTCGCTGTTTTCAGACAAGTTTCTGAACCCATTGACACTTCCTTTTGAAGGAAATTCGAGAGATTATGTTGCTTATAGACATTAGCCCCCCTGGTAGGGACAAACGTACCTTTCTGCAGATGCTCTATGATCCGGGCAATCTCATTTGGCCGTAAATTGAAGAAAATCCAGCGGGTATATGCCTTATTCTCCTTGTTTTCGCCGGATGGCATGCTGTAACTCACGCGTGTGAAAGCCAAGAACAAAAGGGCATTCCTGGCATCGGTCAATATATATGTGGAAACGATATCTCCTCTACAGAGGACAAGAAATTTTGGGGCAATCAGGCAAGAAGCGCACGAGAAAATGAAGTACTTTCAAGGACTGCCATAGAATGGAGAGAGGTTCACTAAAACGGTCATAATTTTTTCATTCGGAGTCCGTGTCGGACCGACAAGTACTCAAACAGCTCGCGGCAAGCGTGCGAATCCAGAAAATACTCCCCGCTTGCGCCAGGAGGCCCGGAGTGCCCTCAAATACAGCCTTAAGCAGGACTTTTTGGCCCTGAAAGTCAAAGAACATCATTCGTCGCTGTTTTCAGACAAGTTTCTGAACCAATTGACACTTCCTTTTGAAGGAAATTCGAGAGATTATGTTGCTTATAGACATTAGCCCCCCTGGTAGGGACAAACGTACCTTTCTGCAGATGCTCTATGATCCGGGCAATCTCATTTGGCCGTAAATTGAAGAAAATCCAGCGGGTATATGCCTTATTCTCCTTGTTTTCGCCGGATGGCATGCTGTAACTCACGCGTGTGAAAGCCAAGAACAAAAGGGCATTCCTGGCATCGGTCAATATATATGTGGAAACGATATCTCCTCTACAGAGGACAAGAAATTTTGGGGCAATCAGGCAAGAAGCGCACGAGAAAATGAAGTACTTTCAAGGACTGCCATAGAATGGAGAGAGGTTCACTAAAACGGTCATAATTTTTTCATTCGGAGTCCGTGTCGGACCGACAAGTACTCAAACAGCTCGCGGCGAGCGTGCGAATCCAGAAAATACTCCCCGCTTGCGCCAGGAGGCCCGGAGTGCCCTCAAATACAGCCTTAAGCATGACTTTTTGGCCCTGAAAGTCAAAGAACATCATTCGTCGCTGTTTTTCAGACAAGTTTCTTAACCCATTGGCACTTCCTTTTGAAGGAAATTCGAGAGATTATGTTGCCTATAGACATTAGCCCCCCTGGTAGGGACAAACGTACCTTTCTGCAGATGCTCTATGATCCGGGCAATCTCATTTGGCCGTAAATTGAAGAAAATCCAGCGGCTATATGCCTTATTCTCCTTGTTTTCGCCGGATGGCATGCTGTAACTCACGCGTGTGAAAGCCAAGAACAAAAGGGCATTCCTGGCATCGGTCAATATATATGTGGAAACGATATCTCCTCTACAGAGGACAAGAAATTTGGGGGCAATCAGGCAAGAAGCGCACGAGAAAATGAAGTACTTTCAAGGACTGCCATAGAATGGAGAGAGGTTCACTAAAACGGTCATAATTTTTTCATTCGGAGTCCGTGTCGGACCGACAAGTACTCAAACAGCTCGCGGCGAGCGTGCGAATCCAGAAAATACTCCCCGCTTGCGCCAGGAGGCCCGGAGTGCCCTCAAATACAGCCTTAAGCAGGACTTTTTGGCCCTGAAAGTCAAAGAACATCATTCGTCGCTGTTTTTCAGACAAGTTTCTGAACCCATTGGCACTTCCTTTTGAAGGAAATTCGAGAGATTATGTTGCTTATAGACATTAGCCCCCCTAGTAAGGACAAACGTACCTTTCTGCAGATGCTCTATGATCCGGGCAATCTCATTTGGCCGTAAATTGAAGAAAATCCAGCGGGTATATGCCTTATTCTCCTTGTTTTCGCCGGATGGCATGCTGTAACTCATGCGCGTGAAAGCCAAGAACAAAAGGGCATTCCTGGCATCGGTCAATATATATGTGGAAATTATATCTCCTCTATAGAGGACTAGAAATTTTTGGGCAATCAGGCAAGAAGCGCACGAGAAAATGAAGTACTTTCAAGGACTGCCATAGAATGGAGAGAGGTTCACTAAAACGGTCATAATTTTTTCATTCGGAGTCCGTGTCGGACCCACAAGTACTCAAACAGCTCGCGGCGAGCGCGCGAATCCAGAAAATACTCCCCGCTTGCGCCAGGAGGCCCGGAGTGCCCTCAAATACGGCCTTAAGCAGGACTTTTTGGCCCTGAAAGACAAAGAACATCATTCGTCGCTGTTTTTCAGACAAGTTTCTGAACCCATTGGCACTTCCTTTTGAAGGAAATTGGAGAGATTATGTTGCTTATAGACATTAGCCCCCCTGGTAGGGACAAACGTACCTTTCTGCAGATGCTCTATGATCCGGGCAATCTCATTTGGCCGTATATTGAAGAAAATCCAGCGGCTATATGCCTTATTCTCCTTGTTTTCGCCGGATGGCATGCTGTAACTCACGCGTGTGAAAGCCAAGAACAAAAGGGCATTCCTGGCATCGGTCAATATATATGTGGAAACGATATCTCCTCTACAGAGGACAAGAAATTTTGGGGCAATCAGGCAAGAAGCGCACGAGAAAATGAAGTACTTTCAAGGACTGCCATAGAATGGAGAGAGGTTCACTAAAACGGTCATAATTTTTTCATTCGGAGTCCGTGTCGGACCCACAAGTACTCAAACAGCTCGCGGCGTGTCCCGTCTTTCGATGAGATGATGGATATCGCTTTGGTGGCAGTCGACTTTGACGATCCGACTACGAACGTGCGAGGACATCGCGCCTTAGCAATCGCTAAACCAACTCCGAGAGGTTATTGATGTCCTCATCATCCTCCCCTTCTCTTGGAGGGGTCCGAAATCATCCCTATCTCTTGTTTCCCCACACATACGGACTCTAAAAATAGCCTATACTTATGTATTTCGAAATTACATGGGCCTGGCCCAATAATAAGGTGACGCAGCACCTAAAATAGCCTCGGGATGAAATTTATGAAGTGGCATCTTGTATATTTCGTCCAAGCCTTCATGCACCCATTATGGTGGCTTCAAAGTCCTGAAATCATCACTTGTAACTCCGTTCTTGTTCCCCTTGCGCATGCCATCATCTCCATGCTTGTTCTTGCTCCAATGTTCATCCTTCTCCAAGCTAGGCCCTTCATTTGTAAGCAAAACAAATGTATCCAATTTAGGCAGCATCATCTTCTCATGAACATTAGAGTCATTACCAAGAAACGAAAGTACCTGGTAATTTACTTGGCGTGCACGAGCTCTAGTAATTGGTCCAGTATGAATAGCAGCAGGGGCTGTGGGTGTAACAATTGTATTGATGTCCTCATCAGCTGTGGGTGTAACAATGGTATTGATGTCCTCATCATCCTCCCCTTCTTGAAACGAAGTCGTCCTCGACGGAAGCTCATCTTCCTCACCCAAATAAGGCTTCAAATCTGCAATGTTAAAAGTGGGACTAACCCCAAAATCTGCAGGCAGCTCAAGTTTATATGCATTATCCTTTATTTTCTCTAACACCTTAAAGGGACCATCAGCCCGTGGCATGAGCTTTGATTTGCGCAAATCAGGAAATCTATCCTTACGCAAATGTAACCAAACAAGATCTCCAGGTGCAAACACAACATGTTTTCTACCCTTATCTCCAGCAAGTTTATATTTGGCATTCATACGCTCAATGTTTTCCTTAGTTAACTCATGCATTTTTAAAATCAATTCAGCACGTTGTTTAGCATCAAAATTAACCTTCTCCGCAGATGGAAGAGGCAACAAATCAATAGGTGCACGAGGTAGGAAACCATACACAACTTCAAAAGGGCACATCTTAGTAGTAGAATGCAATGAACGATTATAAGCAAATTCAATATGAGGCAAGCATTCCTCCCACATTTTCTTATTACTCTTCAAAACAGCCCTAAGCATAGTAGACAATGTTCTATTGACTACTTCAGTTTGGCCATCAGTTTGGGGGTGACAAGTAGTACTAAAAAGCAGTTTAGTCCCCAACTTAGCCCATAAACATCTCCAAAAGTGGCTAAGAAATTTAGTATCACGATCTGAAACAATAGTATTTGGCACACCATGCAAGCGAATAATTTCACGAAAGAACAAATCAGCAACATTAACAGCATCATCGCTTTTATGACATGGTATAAAGTGTGCCATTTTCGAGAATCTATCCACGATAACAAATATGCTATCCCTCCCCTTCTTTGTTCGAGGTAAACCTAAAACAAAGTCCATAGATATATCCTCCCAAGGAACACTAGGTACAGGCAAAGGCATATATAAACCATGAGGATTGAGTCGTGACTTAGCTTTTTGACATGTGGTGCAGCGAGCCATAAAACGCTCAACATCCCGTCTCATCTTTGGCCAAAAGAAATGTGTAGCAAGTACGTCCTTCGTCTTCTTCACGCCAAAGTGTCCCATTAATCCTCCACCATGCGCCTCCTGCAACAACAAAAGACGAACGGAGCTAGCTGGAATGCATAGCTTGTTAGCACGAAACACAAATCCATCGTTAACGACGAACTTGTTCCACATTCTTCCTTCTTTACAATTCTGCATTACATCTTTAAAATCAGCATCATGCACATATTGATCTTTGATGGTCTCCAAACCAAATATTTTGAAGTCAAGTTGTGAAAGCATAGTATAACGGCGAGACAATGCATCAGCAATAACATTTTCTTTTCCCTTCTTGTGTTTAATGACATAAGGAAAAGTCTCAATGAATTCAACCCATTTAGCATGTCTACGATTCAGTTTAGCTTGACTTTTAATATGTTTCAAAGATTCATGATCAGAATGTATAACAAATTCTTTGGGCCATAAATAATGTTGCCATGTTTCTAAAGTCCAAACAAGAGCATATAATTCTTTATCATAAGTAGAATAATTCAGACTAGGCCCACTCAATTTTTCAGAAAAGTATGCAACAGGTTTGCCATCTTGTAATAACACACCACCTAATCCAATTCCACTAGCATCACATTCAAGCTCAAAAGTCTTATTAAAATCAGGAAGTTGGAGTAAAGGAGCATGTGTCAACTTATCTTTCAATACCGAGAAGGCTTCTTCCTGTGCGGTGCCCCAAAGAAAAGGCACATCTTTCTTTGTAAGCTCATTGAGAGGTGCAGCAATGGTGCTGAAATCTCTCACAAAACGCCTATAGAATCCAGCGAGGCCAAGAAAACTCCTCACTTGTGTGACCGTTTTGGGCTGCGGCCAACTCTCAATAGCTTCAATCTTGGCTTTATCAACTTCAATTCCCTGTGGAGTAACAACATAGCCAAGAAAAGATACTCGGTCGGTGCAAAAGGTGCACTTCCCAAGGTTACCAAACAAACGTGCATCACGTAGAGCAATAAAAACAGCACGTAAATGTTCCAAATGTTCTTCCAAAGATCTACTATAAATCAATATGTCATCAAAGTAAACTACCACAAATCGTCCAATGAAAGCACGTAAAACTTCGTTCATTAATCTCATGAAAGTACTAGGTGCATTAGTTAACCCAAAAGGCATGACTAACCACTCATATAATCCAAACTTAGTTTTAAATGCTGTTTTCCATTCATCTCCCAATTTCATACGAATTTGATGGTATCCACTACGCAAATCAACTTTGGAGAATATTGTAGAGCCACTCAATTCATCAAGCATATCATCGAGCCTAGGAATAGGATGACGATAACGAATAGTAATATTATTAATGCTTCTACAATCAACACACATACGTGATGTACCATCCTTTTTCGGCACTAGAATAATAGGAACAGCACAAGGACTATGGGATTCGCGTATATAACCTTTGTCGAGAAGCTCTTGTACTTGACGCATAATCTCCTTCGTCTCCTCTGGATTGGTACGGTATGGTGCATGGTTTGGCAGTGAAGCACCGGGAATTAAGTCAATCTGATGCTCAATCCCTCGAATAGGCGGTAATCCCGGTGGTACGTCTTGTGGAAAGACGTCAGCGAACTCCTGCAAAATGTTAGTGACAGTAGGAGGCAAAGAGGAAGGCACGTCCTCGAATGAAAATAATGCCTCTTTGCACACAAAAGCATAGCAAACAGATTTGCTGAAATCTAGCTCATCAATATCAGATTTGCTGGCAAATAAACATGCACTTTTCAATTTAATTTCAGAAGCAACACTAGATGGTTTATTATTAGGCTTCATTTGCTGCTCAAATTCTTTTGCCACAATATGATTTTCACTCTTATTCGTCTCCTGTTTTGCTTTATTACCTCTATTAATATCATCTTTCAAAATGGAATCAGGAGTCATAGGAAGCAAAGTAATATTTTTATCCTTATGAACAAGAGTATAGTGATTGTTTCTACCATGGTGTACAGAATTTTTATCAAATTGCCATGGTCTACCAAGTAATAAGGAACATGCTTGCATAGGTACCACATCACAATCAACATAATCAGCATATGTAGAGATACTAAAATGCACACGAACAGTACGTGTTACCTTAACCTTGCCGCTGTTGTTGAACCATTGGATGTAGTAAGGATGTGGATGTGGTCTTGTGGTGAGAGAAAGCTTCTCCACCATCTCCATGCTAGCCAAGTTGTTGCAGCTCCCTCCGTCTATTATGACACGCACAGAACGTTCCTTCACAACTCCCTTGGTATGGAACAAATTGTGCCTCTGATTTTGCTCAGCTTGTGTGACCTGCACACTCAAAACACGTTGAGCAACTAAACATTCATACCTGTCAGCGTCTTTAGGAGCCATGTATTGCGTCTCATGATCAGAATCATCTCCACCATGTTCTTCACGTGTAATAAGAGCCAAAGGCTCCTCATCATAGTCACTAGCGGACTCATATCCACCATCCGCGGTAGCAATCATCACACGCGGAGATTTGCACTCTCTCGCATAATGACCTCCTCCCTTACAACGACGACAAATAATATCACTTGTGTGCCCTGTTGATGCCATGGAAGAAGAAGAACTCTGTGCAGGCCCAGCAGGTGCGCTCTTGGAAGATAATGGTGGTTGTGCCTTTTTTCTTGTATCACGACTGAAGGAGGCACGTGATTGAGGTGTTGGTGCAGTTGAAGTAGAAGATGCACGCGGTGTCCATGATGAAGGTCAGCCTGCAGAAAAGTTAGTTCGCGCCAATGCTTGTCGATCCTGCACTTCACGTTCAGCTTTACAAGCAAGATGGAATAAACGAGTGATATTAGTGTACTCCTTATAGTCTAGAATGGTCTGAATCTCTCTATTTAATCCACCCAGAAAACGTGCAAGCATAGCTTCATTCTCCTCAACAATACCACATCTAATCATGCCAGTTTGTAATTCCTGATAATATTCTTCTACATAATTTTTTCCTTGTCTTAAGCACTATAATTTTTGAAGCAATTCACGTTGATAATATGGTGGAACCCAACGAGTACGCATAACAGTTTTCAAAGCAGCCCAAGTATTTGGAATATGATATAATCTACAATGTTCAGACCACCATACACATGCAAAACTAGTGAAAGCACAAACAGCAACAGCAACTCGTCTCTCCTCAGGATATTGTAAACATGTAAATCGTTGTTCAGTTTCTAACTCCCAAGTAAGATATATATCAGGAACATATCGACCCTCAAATGGTGGAATATTCAATTTCAGTTTAGGAATATGGACATCATCTCGTACCTGAGGTGGTGGTGCAGGCCTACCATTACGAATATATACCTGAGGTCGACCTGCTGGTGGTGGTGCAGGTGGCTGCACGTAGTGCTGATTTTGATCAACCTCATCCTCATAATCTCCCACATAATCATCCTCCTCCGCATTAGCAGCAGGAGCCACAGAACTATCAACAGCAGCACCAACAGTTTGGCCAAACGCAAGAGAAACACGGCTCGCTCGGCGGAGGTCTGTTTCGCGACGTGGAGGTGATAGAGGCAAAGGTGTCCCGTCTTTCGATGAGAGGATGGATATCGCTTTGGTGGCAGTCGACTTTGACGATCCGACTATGAACGTGCGAGGACGTCGCGCCTTAGCAATCGCTAAACCAACTCCAAGAGGTTATTGACCACGCCAGAGCACGATCAACCTGACCACGAGGGTCTGTTTCCTGCGAGCAAACGAAGAACAAGCAAGAAACTGAGAGTGCAATCTGGATATTGCGAATATAAGATGAAAGCTTTATTGATCAAGGTGGGGTTCTGTGACGCCTTTGTCTGGTCATTGAACACAAACGAAGTACGCGAAGTTGCAGCTATGGCGAACTTTTAATCTAAACAAAACCCAAAGTCTAAACGATGCCCTAAGGGCTGTATATATGGAGGAAGAGGGGGGAATTTCGTGGCCCTTGGTGGAGGGGTCCGAAATCATCCCTATCTCTTGTTTCCCCATACATACGGACTCTAAAAATAGCCTATACTTATGTATTTCGAAATTACATGGGCCTGGCCCAATAATAAGGTGACGCAGCACCTAAAATAGCCTCGGGACGAAATTTATGAAGTGGCATCTTGTATATTTCGTCCAAGGCTTCATGCACCCATTATGGTGGCTTCAAAGTCCTGAAATCATCACTTGTAACCCCGTTCTTGTTCCCCTTGCGCATGCCATCATCTCCATGCTTGTTCTTGCTCCAATGTTCATCCTTCTCCAAGCTAGGCCCTTCATTTGTAAGCAAAACAAATGTATCCAATTTAGGCAGCATCATATTCTCATGAACATTAGAGTCATTACCAAGAAACGAAAGTACCTGGTAATTTAGTTGGCGTGCACGAGCTCTAGTAATTGGTCCAGTATGAATAGCAGCAGGGGCTGTGGGTGTAACAATTGTATTGATGTCCTCATCAGCTGTGGGTGTAACAATGGTATTGATGTCCTCATCATCCTCCCCTTCTTGAAACGAAGTCGTCCTCGACGGAAGCTCATCTTCCTCACCCAAATAAGGCTTCAAATCTGCAATGTTAAAAGTGGGACTAACCCCAAAATCTGCAGGCAGCTCAAGTTTATATGCATTATCCTTTATTTTCTCTAACACCTTAAAGGGACCATCAGCCCGTGGCATGAGCTTTGATTTGCGCAAATCAGGAAATCTATCCTTACGCAAATGTAACCAAACAAGATCTCCAGGTGCAAACACAACATGTTTTCTACCCTTATCTCCAGCAAGTTTATATTTGGCATTCATACGCTCAATGTTTTCCTTAGTTAACTCATGCATTTTTAAAATCAATTCAGCACGTTGTTTAGCATCAAAATTAACCTTCTCCGAAGATGGAAGAGGCAGCAAATCAATAGGTGCACGAGGTAGGAAACCATACACAACTTCAAAAGGGCACATCTTAGTAGTAGAATGCAATGAACGATTATAAGCAAATTCAATATGAGGCAAGCATTCCTCCCACATTTTCTTATTACTCTTCAAAACAGCCCTAAGCATAGTAGACAATGTTCTATTGACTACTTCAGTTTGGCCATCAGTTTGGGGGTGACAAGTAGTACTAAAAAGCAGTTTAGTCCCCAACTTAGCCCATAAACATCTCCAAAAGTGGCTAAGAAATTTAGTATCACGATCTGAAACAATAGTATTTGGCACACCATGCAAGCGAATAATTTCACGAAAGAACAAATCAGCAACATTAACAGCATCATCGCTTTTATGACATGGTATAAAGTGTGCCATTTTCGAGAATCTATCCACGACAATAAATATGCTATCCCTCCCCTTCTTTGTTCGAGGTAAACCTAAAACAAAGTCCATAGATATATCCTCCCAAGGAACACTAGGTGATAGAGGCAAAGGTGTCCCGTCTTTCGATGAGATGGTGGATTTCGCTTTGGTGGAAGTCGACTTTGACGATCCGACTACGAACGTGCGAGGACGTCGCGCCTTAGCAATCGCTAAACCAACTCCGAGAGGTTATTGACCACGCCGGAGCACGATCAACCTGACCACGAGGGTCTGTTTCCTGCGAGCAAACGAAGAACAAGCAAGAAACTAAGATTGCAATCTGGATATTGCGAATATAAGATGAAAGCTTTATTGATCAAGGTGGGGTTCTGTGACGCCTTTGTCTGGTCGTTGAACACAAACGAAGTACGCGAAGTTGCAGCTATGGCGAACTTTTAATCTAAACAAAACCCAAAGTCTAAACGATGCCCTAAGGGCTGTATATATGGAGGAAGAGGGGGGGAATTTCGTGGCCCTTGGTGGAGGGGTCCGAAATCAACCCTATCTCTTGTTTCCCCACACATACGGACTCTAAAAATAGCCTATACTTATGTATTTCGAAATTACATGGGCCTGGCCCAATAATAAGGTGACGCAGCACCTAAAATAGCCTCGGGACGAAATTTATGAAGTGGCATCTTGTATATTTCGTCCGAGGCTTCATGCACCCATTATGGTGGCTTCAAAGTCCTGAAATCATCACTTGTAACTCCGTTCTTGTTCCCCTTGCGCATGCCATCATCTCCATGCTTGTTCTTGCTCCAATGTTCATCCTTCTCCAAGCTAGGCCCTTCATTTGTAAGCAAAACAAATGTATCCAATTTAGGCAGCATCATATTCTCATGAATATTAGAATCATTACCAAGAAACGAAAGTACCTGGTAATTTAGTTGGCGTGCACGAGCTCTAGTAATTGGTCCAGTATGTATAGCAGCAGGGGCTGTGGGTGTAACAATTGTATTGATGTCCTCATCATCCTCCCCTTCTTGAAATGAAGTCGTCCTCGACGGAAGTTCATCTTCCTCACCCAAATAAGGCTTCAAATCTGCAATGTTAAAAGTGGGACTAACCCCAAAATCTGCAGGCAGCTCAAGTTTATATGCATTATCATTTATTTTCTCTAACACCTTAAAGGGACCATCAGCACGTGGCATTAACTTTGATTTGCGCAAATCAGGAAATCTATCCTTACGCAAATGTAACCAAACAAGATCTCCAGGTGCAAACACAACATGTTTTCTACCCTTATCTCCAGCAAGTTTATATTTAGCATTCATACGCTCAATGTTTTCCTTAGATAACTCATGCATTTTTAAAATCAATTCAGCACGTTGTTTAGCATCAAAATTAACCTTCTCCGAAGATGGAAGAGGCAACAAATCAATAGGTGCACGAGGTAGAAAACCATACACAACTTCAAAAGGGCACATCTTAGTAGTAGAATGCAATGAACGATTATAAGCAAATTCAATATGAGGCAAGCATTCCTCCCACATTTTCTTATTATTCTTCAAAACAGCCCTAAGCATAGTAGACAACGTTCTATTGACTACTTCAGTTTGTCCATCAGTTTGGGGGTGGCAAGTAGTACTAAAAAGCAGTTTAGTCCCCAACTTAGCCCATAAACATCTCCAAAAGTGGCTAAGAAATTTAGTATCACGATCTGAAACAATAGTATTTGGCACACCATGCAAGCGAATAATTTCACGAAAGAACAAATCAGCAACATTAACAGCATCATCGCTTTTATGACATGGTATAAAGTGTGCCATTTTCGAGAATCTATCCACGACAACAAATATGCTATCCCTCCCCTTCTTTGTTCGAGGTAAACCTAAAACAAAGTCCATAGATATATCCTCCCAAGGAACACTAGGTACAGGCAAAGGCATATATAAACCATGAGGATTGAGTCGTGACTTAGCTTTTTGACATGTAGTGCATCGAGCAATAAAACGCTCAACATACCGTCTCATCTTTGGCCAAAAGAAATGTGTAGCAAGTACGTCCTCCGTCTTCTTCACGCCAAAGTGTCCCATTAATCCTCCTCCATGCGCCTCCTGCAACAACAAAAGACGAACGGAGCTAGCTGGAATGCATAGCTTGTTAGCACGAAACACAAATCCATCGTTAACGACGAACTTGTTCCACATTCTTCCTTCTTTACAATTCTGCATTACATCTTTAAAATCAGCATCATGCACATATTGATCTTTGATGGTCTCCAAACCAAATATTTTGAAGTCAAGTTGTGAAAGCATAGTATAGCGACGAGACAATGCATCAGCAATAACATTTTCTTTTCCCTTCTTGTGTTTAATGACATAAGGGAAAGTCTCAATGAATTCAACCCATTTAGCATGTCTACGATTCAGTTTAGCTTGACTTTTAATATGTTTCAAAGATTCATGATCAGAATGTATAACAAATTCTTTGGGCCATAAACAATGTTGCCATGTTTCTAAAGTCCGAACAAGAGCATATAATTCTTTGTCATAAGTAGAATAATTCAGACTAGGCCCACTCAATTTTTCAGAAAAGTATGCAACAGGTTTGCCATCTAGTAATAACACACCTCCTAATCCAATTCCACTAGCATCACATTCAAGCTCAAAAGTCTTATTAAAATCAGGAAGTTGGAGTAAAGGAGCATGTCTCAACTTATCTTTCAATACCGTGAAGGCTTCTTCCTGTGCGGTACCCCAAAGAAAAGGCACATCTTTCTTTGTAAGCTCATTGAGAGGTGCATCAATGGTGCTGAAATCTCTCACAAAACGCCTATAGAATCCAGCGAGGCCAAGAAAACTCCTCACTTGTGTGACCGTTTTGGGCTGCGGCCAACTCTCAATAGCTTCAATCTTGGCTTTATCAACTTCAATTCCCTGTGGAGTAATAACATAGCCAAGAAAAGATACTCGGTCAGTGCAAAAGGTGCACTTCCCAAGGTTACCAAACAAACGTGCATCACGTAGAGCAATAAAAACAGCACGTAAATGTTCCAAATGTTCTTCCAAAGATCTGCTATAAATCAATATGTCATCAAAGTAAACTACCACAAATCATCCAATGAAAGCACGTAAAACTTCGTTCATTAATCTCATGAAAGTACTAGGTGCATTAGTTAACCCAAAAGGCATGACTAACCACTCATATAATCCAAACTTAGTTTTAAATGCTGTTTTCCATTCATCTCCCAATTTCATACGAATTTGATGGTAGCCACTACGCAAATCAACTTTGGAGAATATTGTAGAGCTACTCAATTCATCAAGCATATCATCTAGCCTAGGAATAGGATGACGATAACGAATAGTAATATTATTAATGCCTCTACAATCAACACACATACGTGATGTACCATCCTTTTTCGGCACTAGAATAATAGGAACAGCACAAGGACTAAGGGATTCGCGTATATAACCTTTGTCGAGAAGCCCTTGTACTTGACGCATAATCTCTTTCATCTCCTCTGGATTGGTACGGTATGGTGCACGGTTTGGCAGTGAAGCACCGGGAATTAAGTCAATCTGATGCTCAATCCCTCGAATAGGCGGTAATCCCGGTGGCACATCTTGTGGAAAAACGTCAGCGAACTCCTGCAAAATTTTAGTGACAGCAGGAGGCAAAGAGGAAGGCACGTCCTCGAATGAAAATAATGCCTCTTTGCACACAAAAGCATAGCAAACAGATTTGCTGAAATCTAGCTCATCAATATCAGATTTGGTGGCAAATAAACATGCACTTTTCAATTTAATTTCAGAAGCAACACTAGATGGTTTATTATTAGGCTTCATTTGTTGCTCAAATTCATTTGCCACAATCTGATTTTCACTCTTATTCTTCTCCTGTTTTGCTTTATTAGCTCTATTAATATCATCTTTCAAAATGGAATCAGGAGTCATAGGAAGCAAAGTAATATTTTTATCCTTATGAACAAGAGTATAGTGATTGTTTCTACCATGGTGTACAGAATTTTTATCAAATTGCCATGGTCTACCAAGTAATAAGGAACATGCTTGCATAGGTACCACATCATAATCAACATAATCAGCATATGTAGAGATACTAAAATGCACACGAACAGTACATGTTACCTTAACCTTGCCGCTGTTGTTGAACCATTGGATGTAGTAAGGATGTGGATGTGGTTTTGTGGTGAGAGAAAGCTTCTCCACCATCTCCATGCTAGCCAAGTTGTTGCAGCTCCCTCCGTCTATTATGACGCGCACAGAACGTTCCTTCACAACTCCCTTGGTATGGAACAAATTGTGCCTCTGATTTTGCTCAGCTTGTGTGACCTGCACACTCAAAACACGTTGAGCAACTAAACATTCATACCTGTCAGCGTCTTCAGGAGCCATGTATTGCGTCTCATGATCAGAATCATCTCCACCATGTTCTTCACGTGTAATAAGAGCCAATGTCTCCTCATCATAGTCACTAGCGGACCTCCTCCCTTACAACGACGACAAATAATATCACTTGTGTGCCCTGTTGATGCCCTGGAAGAAGAAGAACTCCGTGCAGGCCCGGCAGGTGCGCTCTTGGCAGATAATGGTGGTTGTTCCTGTTTTCTTGTATCACGGCTGTAGGGGGCACCTGATTGAGGTGCTGGTGCAGTTGAAGTAGAAGATGCACGCGGCGTCCATGAGGAAGGTCGGCCTGCAGAAAAGTTAGTTCGCGCCAATGCTTGTCGATCCTGCACTTCACGTTCAGCTTTACAAGCAAGATGGAATAAACGAGTGATATTAGTATACTCCTTATAGTCTAGAATGGTCTGAATCTCTCTATTTAATCCACCCAGAAAATGTGCAAGCATAGCTTCATTCTCCTCAACAATACCACATCGAATGATGCCAGTTTGTAATTCCTGATAATATTCTTCTACAGAATTTTTTCCTTGTCTTAAACGCTGCAATTTTTGAAGCAATTCACGTTGATAATATGGTGGAACCCAACGCGTACGCATAGCGGTTTTCAAAGCAGCCCAAGTAATTGGAATAGGATATAATCTACAATGTTCAGACCACCAGACACATGCAAAACTAGTGAAAGCACAAACAGCAGCAGCAACCTGTCTCTCCTCGGGATATTGTAAACATGTAAAACGTTGTTCAGTTTCTAACTCCCAAGTAAGATATATATCAGGAACATATCTACCCTCAAATGGTGGAATATTCAATTTCAGTTTAGGAATATGGACATCATCTCGTACCTGAGGTGGTGGTGCAGGCCTACCATTACGAATATATACCTGAGGTCGACCTGCTGGTGGTGGTGCTGGTGGTTGCACGTAGTTCTGATTTTGAGCAACCTCATCCTCGTAATCTCCCACATAATCCTCCTCCTCCGCATCAGCAGCAGGAGCCACAGAAGTATCAACAGCAGCACCAACAGTTTGGCCAAACGCAAGAGGAACACGGCTCGCTCGGCGGAGGTCTATTTCGCGACGTGGAGGTAGTCGTTGTTGTTGTTGTTGGAGAGGTGCGTTAGGAGCAGCGGGTTGATGAGGACATGACTACCTTGGATATGACCAAAAAGATTGCATATATGCATATTTGTTAGGTGATTTCTAGTGCAAACTATTCAATAATCTATTTGTGTTATCCAGAACAAAAATACTTCACACACTTTTGTGTTTTGTCTAATTGCAGGTGTATGGGACATTTGTACAATCCACATATGAAGATAAGGAATAAAGAGATGTTTATTTGCTGTCCAAAAAGTTCTCTCACGTCACTTTTGGCCCAAGAGAAGATAGAGTCCAAGTCTCTCACGTTCTGGATTCAGATTCAGACTGCACAGACATACCTGACTCAAAACGCACACAAATTTTTCATACGGACTCCGAATTGGGTGATTCTTTTTTTGTTGTAAACTAGATTTCGTGCACTTTCCAACCCAATTGGAATCACCTTCAAATTCATCCGGAGCGTTGAGTTGTGGACGAAACAATCTGATGCTGCAGCAGAATCCGAGTCAAACTACAAGTCCTAAAGGTGTTACATCACCTCCACTTGGGCCCATTGGCCTTGTACGACCTAGATTTAGTTTTAGGCTGCCTTGGTACGTCCTCCCACCTCCTTGGCCGCCACCCCTTGCTCCTATATAACTAGATCCATCTAGTAGCTTTTCCTTGGGATTAGTTTAGTTAAAAGTTAGCCATTGCAACTTCGTGTACTTCGTTTGTGTCCAACGACCAGACCAAGACCGCTTCCGGATCCCTACCATTATCAATACCTCATATATATTTGCAATATTCAGATTGCTTTATCATATTCTTGCTCGTTCTTCGATTGCTTGCAGGAATAGACCTTCGTGGTCAGGCTGACCGTGCTTCCGGCATCGTCAGTAACCTCAGGAGATTGGTCTAGCGATTGCTAAGGCGCAACGTCGTGCACGTTTGTAGTCGGATCGTCAAAGTCGTCTCCACCAAATCGATAGTTATCATCTCATCGAAAGATCGGGACACCCTCGCCTCTACCAGACTGAGCCTTTGCAATTTTCTTTTCATTGTTTGCATTATTGAATTATCGGTTGCATCGCCGTGTCGAGTTGCTGGTCTTAGTGTCTAGTTCCTTTAGAGTTTCGAGTTCTGTTCACATTAGTCACGCAGCCGCTGCATCATTATCCCATCCGCTGTCCACCATCTCATCCACCAATTTCCACCATGTGCTACGCACTGCTTATTGTCATAATCATAGTTGAGGTCACTCACATCTTCGCCTGATCGAATCTGCATCTTATCTAGTTTGTCTTGGAAAGAGGGAGAAAAAGAAGATAAAGAAAAAAAAAGAGAGAAAAAAGGAAAGAAAAAAAAGAAAAAGAGGGAGAAGAAAAAGAAAAAAGCGTGAGAAAAAAAAGAGAGAAGAAAAAAAATTGGATCTATCTAGAATCAATCTCGTACCTGAATTCGGATTGGAATCTGTTTTGTGCACTGTTCAGTAAAACAGCTTGGCTATTGTTTCTCATCATTATCTTTACTACCGTTGTGATCTTCACTTATATCTTGTTGTCCAGAGCTACTTTGTATCCTTCATTGATGCTGGTTGTGCTACGACGTGACCTCATTAGTGTTCTAGGCTCGCGTCTCTAGTCCGGTCTAGCCTAGGACCAGCACAGTACCGTCGTTGAGCGTTTATTCAACATTGCATCTTTGAATTGATTATTGCTAATCTTTTGCTACCATATATAGCCAACCCAGCTCCACATATTTCTACACCATGTATACGTACGCTTCCCTGGCAATCGCTTTACTCAATATTCGGAGTTACTTGACACCGCTGGTTGCCGATCACCGCCTGCTGCATGGTAAGAACTTGTAAGACATTGATATTTGCTTTACTGTGAGCGTTTTACCACCACATCCTAGTAGTTATAGGAACATTATTTTTGGGTTTTGTTTCTTGTTCTACTAATCATGACAGGATCCAGAGTCAATTCATGGGCTTTGTCGATCGCGGGAGACGTGCCACCACCTTTGCAAATACCACAACCGTCACGAGAGGTGCACGAACATCCAAATGCACATGATCAGGTTAATGTAGCTATACCACCATTTAATGGCCATTTTAAACCTGCTTTATATATTGAATGGGAGTTCGACATAAAAAATATATTTGCTTCCCATAATTTCAATGAACATAAAAAGGTTAAGGTTGCGGTTGGTTCTTTCACTGGTTATGCTTTGGTTTGGTGGAGTGAATATTGTCGGTTACACCCTGATTATATACCTACTACTTGGGATGATTTGAAACTTGCCATGCGACATACTTTCGTCCCTGCTTATTATACTCGTGACATGATTAAGAAGTTGCAACACTTAAAACAAGGTAGTGAAACTGTAACAAAATATTATGATGATTTACAAACTACCTTGTTGCATTCCTCTTTAGAAGAAAGTGAAGATGATTTTATGGATAGATTTTGGGGAGGATTAAACCGTGATATTCAAGAGATACTAATTCATGAAGAGTGTTATCCTATGGACCATTTGTTTCATCTTGCTTGCAAAGCTGAACAGGAAATAAAACGACGTGTTGGCCACGAGGAGAACAAACGCACGGTGCACATTCCAAGAGTTGATATGATTGTTCCTTCAACTACTAGGCATGCTATGACAACCACATCCGTTGTTGTCAGGACTACATCACCTCCACCATGTGACACATCGCCCCCGAGAGTGGCTACATCATCTGAGTTGATCATAAGAGGTAATGACAAAGGTACTGATCTTCCATCTCAACATGAGAATGATGAATGCCTTGTCAATTTGAATGCACCATCTGATGAGCTACCCACTACTTTGATCACACCACCTATTTTAGAGGACTACGTTGATAATTTGACTTTGCCATGTGATCAAACAACTGAAATACCAACAATTTTGAGTGCACCCATTGAATTAACTATTGATGCAAAAGAACCAATGTTTAATCATTTTGATATGACCTCTAATCTTGGTGATGATTCTGTGTTGAATGACTTATTGCATGTTTGCTTATTTAAGCATGTTGTAGCATGTAAATTTGATGCAAGTAAGGTTTATTCACCAATGTTGGGATGGTTTAATGATGAACATTGTCAATCTTCTGAAATGAATAAGAGCTTCACTTATATGTGCAAACTGAGTTGCAATATTTTCATGCCTTCTACTTCTTGTGCTAATTTTTTGGCTTTAGATTTTATGAACTATGCAAGTTACTCATCTATTCATGTGTCATATATGCAAAAATCAAGGGAAGTAAAAATGGATGACATATACATATACAACATGTACACCTTGTCTCTTTTGTTAGCCACATTTCAGATTAAGCAACGCCGAGGACGGCTTTATTTTCAAGAATGGGAGGATGATGAGGACATGACTACCTTGGATATGACCAAAAATATTGCATATATGCATATTTGTCAGGTGATTTCTAGTGCAAACTATTCAATAATCTATTTATGTTATCCAGAACAAAAATACTTCACACACTTTTGTGTTTTGTCTAATTGCAGGTGTATGGGACATTTGTACAATCCACATATGAAGATAAGGAAGAAAGAGATGTTTATTTGCTGTCCAAAAAGTTCTCTCACGTCACTTTTGGCCCAAGAGAAGATAGAGTCCAAGTCTCTCACGTTCTGGATTCAGATTCGGACTGCACAGACATACCTGACTCAAAACGCACACAAGTTTTTCATACGGACTCCGAATTGGGTGATTCTTTTTTTGTTGGAAACTAGATTTCATGCACTTTCCAACCCAATTGGAATCACCTTCAAATTCGTCCGAAGCGTTGAGTTGTGGACGAAACAATCTGATGCTGCAGCAGAATCCGAGTCAAACTACAAGTCCAAAGGTGTTACATCACCTCCACTTGGGCCCATTGGCCTTGTACGACCTAGATTTAGTTTTAGGCTGCCTTGGGACGTCCTCCCACCTCCTTGGCCGCCACCCCTTGCTCCTATATAAGTAGATCCATCTAGTAGCTTTTCCTTGGGATTTGTTTAGTTAAAAGTTAGCCATTGCAACTTCGTGTACTTCGTTTGTGTCCAACGACCAGACCAAGACCGCTTACGGATCCCCACCATTATCAATACCTCATATATATTTGCAATATTCAGATTGCTTTATCATATTCTTGCTCGTTCTTCGATTGCTTGCAGGAATAGACCTTCGTGGTCAGGCTGATCGTGCTTCCGGCATCATCAGTAACCTCAGGAGATTGGTTTAGCGATTGCTAAGGCGCAACGTCGTGCACGTTTGTAGTCGGATCGTCAAAGTCGTCTCCACCAAATCGATAGTTATCATCTCATCGAAAGATCGGGACACCCCCGCCTCTATCAGGTCTAGCCTAGGACCAGCACAGTACCGTCGTTGAGCGTTTATTCAACATTGCATCTTTGAATTGATTATTGCTAATCTTTTGCTACCATATATAGCCAACCCAGCTCCACATATTTCTACACCGTGTATACGTACGCTCCCCTGGCAATCGCTTTACTCAATATTCGGAGTTACTTGACACCGCTGGTTGCCGATCATCGCCTGCTGCATGGTAAGAACTTGTAAGACATTGATATTTGCTTTACTGTGAGCGTTTTACCACCACATCCTAGTAGTTATAGGAACATTATTTTTGGGTTTTGTTTCTTGTTCTACTAATCATGACAGGATCCAGAGTCAATTCATGGGCTTTGTCGATCGCGGGAGACGTGCCACCACCTTTGCAAATACCACAACCGTCACGAGAGGTGCACAAACATCCAAATGCACATGATTAGGTTAATGTATCTATACCACCATTTAATGGCCGTTTTAAACCTGCTTTATATATTGAATGGGAGTTCGACATAAAAAATATATTTGCTTCCCATAATTTCGATGAACATAAAAAGGTTAAGGTTGCGGTTGGTTCTTTCACTGGTTATGCTTTGGTTTGGTGGAGTGAATATTGTCGGTTACACCCTGATTATATACCTACTAATTGGGATGATTTGAAACTTGCCATGCGACATACTTTCGTCCCTGCTTATTATACTCGTGACATGATTAAGAAGTTGCAACACTTAAAACAAGGTAGTGAAACTGTAACAAAATATTATGATGATTTACAAACTACCTTGTTGCATTCCTCTTTAGAAGAAAGTGAAGATGATTTTATGGATAGATTTTGGGGAGGATTAAACCGTGATATTCAAGAGATACTAATTCATGAAGAGTGTTATCCTATGGACCATTTGTTTCATCTTGCTTGCAAAGCTGAACAGGAAATAAAACGACGTGTTGGCCACGAGGAGAACAAGCGCACGGTGCACATTCCAAGAGTTGATATGATTGTTCCTTCAACTACTAAGCATACTATGACAACCACATCCGTTGTTGTCAGGACTACATCACCTCCACCATGTGACACATCGCCCCCGAGAGTGGCTACATCATCTGAGTTGATCATAAGAGGTAATGACAAAGGTACTGATCTTCCATCCCTACATGAGAATGATGAATGCCTTGTCAATTTGAATGCACCATCTGATGAGCTACCCACTACTTTGATCACACCACCTATTTTAGAGGACTACGTTGATAATTTGACTTTGCCATGTGATCAAACAACTGAAATACCAACAATTTTGAGTGCACCCATTAAATTAACTATTGATGCAAAAGAACCAATGTTTAATCATTTTGATATGACCTCTAATCTTGGTGATGATTCTGTGTTGAATGACTTATTGCATGTTTGCGTATTTAAGCATGTTGTAGCATGTAAATTTGATGCAAGTAAGGTTTATTCACCAATGTTGGGATGGTTTAATGATGAACATTGTCAATCTTTTGAAATGAATAAGAGCTTCACTTATATGTGCAAACTGAGTTGCAATATTTTCATGCCTTCTACTTCTTGTGCTAATTTTTTGGCTTTAGATTTTATGAACTATGCAAGTTACTCATCTATTCATGTGTCATATATGCAAAAATCAAGGGAAGTAAAAATGGATGACATATACATATACAACATGTACACCTTGTCTCTTTTGTTAGCCACATTTCAGATTAAGCAACGCCGAGGACGGCTTTATTTTCAAGAAGGGGAGGATGATGAGGACATGACTACCTTGGATATGACCAAAAAGATTGCATATATGCATATTTGTCAGGTGATTTCTAGTGCAAACTATTCAATAATCTATTTGTGTTATCCAGAACAAAAATACTTCACACACTTTTGTGTTTTGTCTAATTGCAGGTGTATGGGACATTTGTACAATCCACATATGAAGATAAGGAAGAAAGAGATGTTTATTTGCTGTCCAAAAAGTTCTCTCACGTCACTTTTGGCCCAAGAGAAGATAGAGTCCAAGTCTCTCACGTTCTGGATTCAGATTCAGACTGCACAGACATACCTGACTCAAAACGCACACAAGTTTTTCATACGGACTCCGAATTGGGTGATTCTTTTTTTGTTGGAAACTAGATTTCATGCACTTTCCAACGCAATTGGAATAACCTTCAAATTCGTCCGGAGCGTTGAGTTGTGGACGAAACAATCTGATGCTGCAGCAGAATCCGAGTCAAACTACAAGTCCAAAAGGTGTTACATCACCTCCACTTGGGCCCATTGGCCTTGTACGACCTAGATTTAGTTTTAGGCTGCCTTGGGACGTCCTACCACCTCCTTGGCCGCCACCCCTTGCTCCTATATAACTAGATCCATCTAGTAGCTTTTCCTTGGGATTAGTTTAGTTAAAAGTTAGCCATTGCAACTTCGTGTACTTCGTTTGTGTCCAACGACCAGACCAAGACCGCTTCCGGATCCCCACCATTATCAATACCTCATATATATTTGCAATATTCAGATTGCTTTATCATATTCTTGCTCATTCTTCGATTGCTTGCAGGAATAGACCTTCGTGGTCAGGCTGACCGTGCTTCCGGCATCGTCAGTAACCTCAGGAGATTGGTTTAGCGATTGCTAAGGTGCAACGTCGTGCACGTTTGTAGTCGGATCGTCAAAGTCGTCTTCACCAAATCGATAGTTATCATCTCATCGAAAGATCAGGACACCCTCGCCTCTATCACGGGTGGTGGTGGTGGAAGACGCGCGAGCAATTCATTAAACTTGTTATCGAGCTTTGTTTCGAACGTCTTCTCCATGCCATCTATCTTCTCCATGGCCTCTTCAAATCTGTTTAGCACATCTTGCACCTGTCCACTCATCATTTGCTGAAATTTATCATGCAAATCCTTATTCGTCATATTCTCCCAGTCAGTCTCGTCGGCTTGTCATCCTGGCATGGTTAGCAGCAATAGAAACACACAAGAATATGATCCTACAGACTACTAACAAGAGGTGGTGGTGGGTGTCACAAATCCGTCAAGCAAATCTCAAATTCTTACCAGTTCTTACCCAGCAGCAGGCGGTGATCGGCAACCGTTGTAGTCAAAAACTCTCAAAGCTTGGATAGAGCGATTACCAGGGAGAGTCAAACGCACGACGTAGATGTATGTGGAGCTGGGAAGGCTTATAATATGGTAGCAAAAAGGGTCAGCAATAATCAATTCAGAGATGCAAAGTTGAATAAACGCTCAACGATGGTACTGTGCTGGTCCTAGGCTAGACTGTGCTAGAGACGCGAGCCTAGAGCACCAACAAAATCACGGCGCGGCACGTAAACAAGGGAAAAGCACACTCTGGATTTTTTTTTCGCTCTTTTTTTGTGCTCTTTTTTTTTGCGCTGCTTTTTTTTGTGAAAAATCACTATTATGGCGAGTGTCTCAAAACTCTTCCTAGGTCAAACTGACAGGATGGGCACGAAATTTTTTCGACCAAATTTTTTTTTCGTTTTTTCGACTGCCCGGACCCAAAAACTGGAAACGGGTCAAAAAAAACTTCCTATAATGGCACCTGTCTCAAAACACTCAGAAACACCTAAAAATAGGATAGCCAGAATTTTTTTTCGAAAAATGCGTTTTCGAAAAATTTTGGGCCTAAACGGAGGGTGGTGTCCCGTCTTTCGATGAGATGATGGATATCGCTTTGGTGGAAGTCGACTTTGACGATCCAACTACGAACGTGCGAGGACGTCGTGCCTTAGCAATTGCTAAACCAACTCAGAGAGGTTATTGACCACGCCGGAGCACGATCAACCTGACCACGAGGGTCTATTTCCTGCGAGCAAACGAAGAACAAGCAAGAAACTAAGATTGCAATCTGGATATTGCGAATATAAGATGAAAGCTTTATTGATGAGGACATGACTACCTTGGATATGACCAAAAATATTGCATATATGCATATTTGTCAGGTGATTTCTAGTGCAAACTATTCAATAATCTATTTATGTTATCCAGAACAAAAATACTTCACACACTTTTGTGTTTTGTCTAATTGCAGGTGTATGGGACATTTGTACAATCCACATATGAAGATAAGGAAGAAAGAGATGTTTATTTGCTGTCCAAAAAGTTCTCTCACGTCACTTTTGGCCCAAGAGAAGATAGAGTCCAAGTCTCTCACGTTCTGGATTCAGATTCGGACTGCACAGAAACACCTGACTCAAAACGCACACAAGTTTTTCATACGGACTCCGAATTGGGTGATTCTTTTTTTGTTGGAAACTAGATTTCGTGCACTTTCCAAACCAATTGGAATCACCTTCAAATTCTTCCGGAGCGTTGAGTTGTGGACGAAACAATCTGATGCTGCAGCAGAATCCGAGTCAAACTACAAGTCCAAAGGTGTTACATCACCTCCACTTGGGCCCATTGGCCTTGTACGACCTAGATTTAGTTTTAGGCTGCCTTGGGACGTCCTCCCACCTCCTTGGCCGTCACCCCTTGCTCCTATATAAGTAGATCCATCTAGTAGCTTTTCCTTGGGATTTGTTTAGTTAAAAGTTAGCCATTGCAACTTCGTGTACTTCGTTTGTGTCCAACGACCAGACAAAGACCGCTTCTGGATCCCCACCATTATCAATACCTCATATATATTTGCAATATTCAGATTGCTTTATCATATTCTTGCTCGTTCTTCGATTGCTTGCAGGAATAGACCTTCGTGGTCAGGCTGACCGTGCTTCCGACATCGTCAGTAACCTCAGGAGATTGGTTTAGCGATTGCTAAGGCGCAACGTCGTGCATGTTTGTAGTCGGATCGTCAAAGTCATCTCCACCAAATCGATAGTTATCATCTCATCGAAAGATCGGGACACCCTCGCCTCTATCAAGTGGTATCAGTTTTCAGGTTGCTCGGTGAGAATTTCCAGTTTTTCCTAGATTAGATTTATTTTCTTACCTATTGTCCAAGAAAAAGCCACAAAACAAAAGTTAGATCTATTCATCCTTTGTCCTAGCCAGACTGAGCCTTTGCAATTTTCTTTTCATTGTTTGCATTATTGAATTATCGGTTGCATCGCCGTGTCGAGTTGCTGGTCTTAGTGTCTAGTTCCTCTAGAGTTTCGAGTTCTGTTCACATTAGTCACGCAGCCGCTGCATCATTATCCCATCCGCTGTCCACCATCCCATCCACCAATTTCCACCATGTGCTACGCACCGTTTATTGTCATAATCATAGTTGAGGTCACTCACATCTTCGCCTGATCGAATCTGCATCTTATCTAGTTTGTCTTGGAAAGAGGGAGAAAAAGAAGATAAAGAAAAAAAAAGAGAAAAAAGGAAAGAAAAAAAAAGAAAAAGAGAGAGAAGAAAAAAAAATTGGATCTATCTAGAATCAATCTCGTACCTGAATTCGGATTGGAATCTGTTTTGCGCACTGTTCAGTAAAACAGGTGTATCTTCCTCATACGAAGTCTGTTTTGGCTCCGTGAGTACTCAAATTGAAGATAGCGACGAGCCGCATCTAAATAGTTGCAGAAGCAAGTTCAATATTTGACACCTCAAAATCGGCTTCTAAATAGGTCTTTTTGCCCTCCGAAGTTCGTGAACACAACTTGTTCCAATTTTTCAGGCCAGTTTTAGAATTCTTTGACTCCTCCTATCAACTCAGAATTGAGTGATTCTTTTTGCATTGGAAAGCTTGAGTTAGTAGCATTCTTTGAAAGAATTTATCAGAAAATTGTCTCAAACTTTTCAAGAGGAAAGTTGGAAAGAGAGTTGTTGTATATCCTGCTTGGCAGTTGTTTTTCATCATTATCTTCACTGCCGTTGTGATCTTCACTTATATCTTGCTGTCAAGAGCTACTTAGTATCCTTCATTGATGCTAGTTGTGCTACGCCGTGACCTCATTAGTGTTCTAGGCTCGCGTCTCTAGTCCGGTCTAGCCTAGGACCAGCACAGTACCGCCGTTGAGCGTTTATTCAACATTGCATCTTTGAATTGATTATTGCTAATCTTTTGCTACCATATATAGCCAACCCAGCTCCACATATTTCTACACCGTGTATACGTACGCTCCCCTGGCAATTGCTTTACTCAATATTCGGAGTTACTTGACAACGCTGGTTGCCGATCACCGCCTGCTGCATGGTAAGAACTTGTAAGACATTGATATTTGCTTTACTGTGAGCGTTTTACCACCACATCCTAGTAGTTATAGGAACATTATTTTTGGGTTTTGTTTCTTGTTCTACTAATCATGACAGGATCCAGAGTCAATTCATGGGCTTTGTCGATCGCGGGAGGCGTGCCACCACCTTTGCAAATACCACAACCGTCACGAGAGGTGCACAAACATCCAAATGCACATGATCAGGTTAATGTATCTATACCACCATTTAATGGCCGTTTTAAACCTGCTTTATATATTGAATGGGAGTTCGACATAAAAAATATATTTGCTTCCCATAATTTCAATGAACATAAAAAGGTTAAGGTTGCGGTTGGTTCTTTCACTGGTTATGCTTTGGTTTGGTGGAGTGAATATTGTCGGTTACACCCTGATTATATACCTACTACTTGGGATGATTTGAAACTTGCCATGCGACATACTTTCGTCCCTGCTTATTATACTCGTGACATGATTAAGAAGTTGCAACACTTAAAACAAGGTAGTGAAACTGTAACAAAATATTATGATGATTTACAAACTACCTTGTTGCATTCCTCTTTAGAAGAAAGTGAAGATGATTTTATGGATAGATTTTGGGGAGGATTAAACCGTGATATTCAAGAGAGACTAATTCATGAAGAGTGTTATCCTATGGACCATTTCTTTCATCTTGCTTGCAAAGCTGAACAGGAAATAAAACGACGTGTTGGCCACGAGGAGAACAAGCGCACGGTGCACATTTCAAGAGTTGATATGATTGTTCCTTCAACTACTAGGCATGCTATGACAACCACATCCGTTGTTGTCAGGACTACATCACCTCCACCATGTGACACATCGCCCCCGAGAGTGGCTACATCATCTGAGTTGATCATAAGAGGTAATGACAAAGGTACTGATCTTCCATCTCTACATGAGAATGATGAATGCCTTGTCAATTTGAATGCACCATCTGATGAGCTACCCACTACTTTGATCACACCACCTATTTTAGAGGACTACGTTGATAATTTGACTTTGCCATGTGATCAAACAACTGAAATACCAACAATTTTGAGTGCACCCATTGAATTAACTATTGATGCAAAAGAACCAATGTTTAATCATTTTGATATGACCTCTAATCTTGGTGATGATTCTGTGTTGAATGACTTATTGCATGTTTCCTTATTTAAGCATGTTGTAGCATGTAAATTTGATGCAATTAAGGTTTATTCACCAATGTTGGGATGGTTTAATGATGAACATTGTCAATCTTTTGAAATGAATAAGAGCTTCACTTATATGTGCAAACTGAGTTGCAATATTTTCATGCCTTCTACTTCTTGTGCTAATTTTTTGGCTTTAGATTTTATGAACTATGCAAGTTACTCATCTATTCATGTGTCATATATGCAAAAATCAAGGGAAGTAAAAATGGATGACATATACATATACAACATGTACACCTTGTCTCTTTTGTTAGCCACATTTCAGATTAAGCAACACCGAGGACGACTTTATTTTCAAGAAGGGGAGGATGATGAGGACATGACTACCTTGGATATGACCAAAAATATTGCATATATGCATATTTGTCACGCGATTTCTAGTGCAAACTATTCAATAATCTATTTATGTTATCCAGAACAAAAATACTTCACACACTTTTGTGTTTTGTCTAATTGCAGGTGTATGGGACATTTGTACAATCCACATATGAAGATAAGGAAGAAAGAGATGTTTATTTGTTGTCCAAAAAGTTCCCTCACGTCACTTTTGGCCCAAGAGAAGATAGAGTCCAAGTCTCGCACGTTCTGGATTCAGATTCGGACTGCACAGACACTCCTGACTCAAAACGCACACAAGTTTTTCATACGGACTCCGAATTGGGTGATTCTTTTTTTGTTGGAAACTAGATTTCGTGCACTTTCCAACCCAATTGGAATCACCTTCAAATTCTTCCGGAGCGTTGAGTTGTGGACGAAACAATCTGATGCTGCAGCAGAATCCGAGTCAAACTACAAGTCCAAAGGTGTTACATCACCTCCACTTGGGCCCATTGGCCTTGTACGACCTAGATTTAGTTTTAGGCTGCCTTGGGACGTCCTCCCACCTCCTTGGCCGTCACCCCTTGCTCCTATATAAGTAGATCCATCTAGTAGCTTTTCCTTGGGATTTGTTTAGTTAAAAGTTAGCCATTGCAACTTCGTGTACTTCGTTTGTGTCCAACGACCAGACAAAGACCGCTTCTGGATCCCCACCATTATCAATACCTCATATATATTTGCAATATTCAGATTGCTTTATCATATTCTTGCTCGTTCTTCGATTGCTTGCAGGAATAGACCTTCATGGTCAGGCTGACCGTGCTTCCGACATCGTCAGTAACCTCAGGACATTGGTTTAGCGATTGCTAAGGCGCAACGTCGTGCACGTTTGTAGTCGGATCGTCAAAGTCATCTCCACCAAATCGATAATTATCATCTCATCGAAAGATCGGGACACCCTCGCCTCTATCATTTATTGATCAAGGTGGGGTTCTGTAATGCCTTTGTCTGGTCGTTGAACACAAATGAAGTACGCGAAGTTGCAGCTATGGCGACCTTAAATCTAAACAAAACCCAAAGTCTAAACGGTGCCCTAAGGGCTGTATATATGGAGAAAGAGAGGGGGAATTTCGTGGCCTTGGTGGAGGGGTCCGAAATCAACCCTATCTCTTGTTTCCCCACACATACGGACTCTAAAAATAGCCTATACTTATGTATTTCGAAATTACATGGGCCTGGCCCAATAAAAAGGGGACGCAGCACCTATAATAGCCTCGGGACGAAATTTATGAAGTGGCATCTTGTATATTTCGTCCAAGGCTTCATGCACCCATTATGGTGGCTTCAAAGTCCTGAAATCATCACTTGTAACTCCGTTCTTGTTCCCCTTGCGCATGGCATCATCTCCATGGTACCAAGAACAAGCATGGAGATGATGGCATGCGCAAGGGGAACAAGAACGGAGTTACAAGTGATGATTTCAGGACTTTGAAGCCACCATAATGGGTGCATGAAGCCTTGGACGAAATATACAAGATGCCACTTCATAAATTTCGTCTAGAGGCTATTCTAGGTGCTGTGTCACCTTATTATTGGGCCAGGCCCATGTAATTTCGAAATACATAAGTATAGGCTATTTTTAGAGTCCGTATGTGTGGGGAAACAAGAGATAGGGTTGATTTCGGACCCCTCCACCAAGGGTCACGAAATTCCCCCCCTCTTCCTCCATATATACAGCCCTTAGGGCACCGTTTAGACTTTGGGTTTTGTTTAGATTAAAGTTCGCCATAGCTGCAACTTCGCGTACTTCGTTTGTATTCAATGACCAGACAAAGGCGTCACAGAACCCCACCTTGATCAATAAAGCTTTCATCTTATATTCGCAATATCCAGATTGCAATCTCAGTTCCTTGCTTGTTCTTTGTTTGCTCGCAGGAAACAGACCCTCGTGGTCAGGTTGATCGTGCTCCGGCATGGTCAATAACCTCTCGGAGTTGGTTTAGCGATAGCTAAGGCGCGACGTCCTCGCACGTTCATAGTCGGATCGTCAAAGTCGACTTCCACCAAAGCGAAATCCATCATCTCATCGAAAGACGGGACACCTTTGCCTCTATCACTACCAGGGGGGATAATGTCTATAAGCAACATAATCTCTCGAATTTCCTTTAAAAGGAAGTGCCAATGGGTTCAGAAACTTGTCTGAAAAACAGCGACGAATGATGTTCTTTGACTTTCAGGGCCAAAGAGTCCTGCTTAAGGCCGTATTTGAGGGCACTCCGGGCCTCCTGGCGCAAGCGGGGAGTATTTTCTGGATTCGCGGGCTCGCCGCGAGCAGTTTGAGTACTTGTGGGTTCGACACGGACTCCGAATGACAAAATTATGACCGTTTTAGTGAACATCTCTCCATTCTATGGCAGTCCTTGAAAGTACTTCATTTTCTCATGCGCTTTTTGCCTGATTGCCCCAAAAATTCTTGTCCTCTATAGAGGAGATATCGTTTCCACATATATATTAACCGATGCCAGGAATGCCCTTTTGTTCTTGGCTTGCACGCGCGTGAGTTACAAGATGCCATCTGGCGAAAACAAGGAGAATAAGGCATATAGCCGTTGGATTTTCTTCAATTTACGGCCAAATGAGATTGCCCCGATCATAGAGAATCTGCGGAAAGGTACGTTTGTCCCTACCAGGGGGGATAATGTCTATAAGCAACATAATCTCTCGAATTTCCTTCAAAAGGAAGTGCCAATGGGTTCAGAAACTTGTCTGAAAAACAACGACGAATGATGTTCTTTGACTTTCAGGGCCAAAAAGTCCTGCTTAAGACCGTATTTGCGGGCACTCCGGGCCTCCTGGCGCAAGCGGGGAGTATTTTTTGTATTCGCGCAGTCGTCGCGAGCAGCTTGAGTACTTGTGGGTTCGACACGTACTCCGAATGACAAAATTATGACCGTTTTAGTGAACATCGCTCCATTCTATGGCAGTCCTTGGAAGTACTTCATTTTCTCGTGCGCTTTTTGCATGATTGCCCCAAAATTTCTTGTCCTCTATAGAGGAGATATCGTTTCCACATATATATTGACCGATGCCAGGAATGCCCTTTTGTTCTTCGCTTTCACGCGCATGAGTTACAGCATGCCATCCGGCGAAAACAAGGAGAATAAGTGATAGAGGCAAAGGTGTCCCGTCTTTCGATGAGATGGTGGATTTCGCTTTGGTGGAAGTCGACTTTGACGATCCGACTACGAACGTGCGAGGACGTCGCGCCTTACCAATCGCTAAACCAACTCCGAGAGGTTATTGACCACGCCGGAGCACGATCAACCTGACCGCGAGGGTCTGTTTCCTGCGAGAAAACGAAGAACAAGCAAGAAACTAAGATTGCAATCTGGATATTGCGAATATAAGATGAAAGCTTTATTGATCAAGGTGGGGTTCTGTGACGACTTTGTCTGGTTGTTGAACACAAACGAAGTACGCGAAGTTGCAGCTATGGCGAACTTTTAATCTAAACAAAACCCAAAGTCTAAACGGTGCCCTAAGGGCTGTACATATGGAGGAAGAGAGGGGGAATTTCGTGGCCCTTGGTGGAGGGGTCCGAAATCAACCCTATCTCTTGTTTCCCCACACATACGGACTCTAAAAGTAGCCTATACTTATGTATTTCAAAATTACATGGGCCTGGCCCAATAAAAAGGTGACGCAGCACCTGTAATAGCCTCGGGACGAAATTTATGAAGTGGCATCTTGTATATTTCGTCCATGGCTTCATGCACCCATTATGGTGGCTTCAAAGTCCTGAAATCATCACTTGTAACTCCGTTCTTGTTCCCCTTGCGCATGGCATCATCTCCATGCTTGTTCTTGCTCCAATGTTCATCCTTCTCCAAGCTAGGCCCTTCATTTGTAAGCAATACAAATGTATCCAATTTAGGCAGCATCATATTCTCATGAACATTAGAATCATTACCAAGAAACGGAAGTACCTGATAATTTAATTGGCATGCGCGAGCTCTAGTAATTGGTCCCGTATATGTAGCAGTAGGGGCTGTGGGTGTAACAATGGTATTGATGTCATCATCATGGGAGGACGTCCCAAGGCAGCCTAAAACTAAATCTAGGTCGTACAAGGCCAATGGGCCCAAGTGGAGGTGATGTAACACCTTTGGACTTGTAGTTTGACTCGGATTCTGCTGCAGCATCAGATTGTTTCGTCCACAACTCAACGCTCCGGACGAATTTGAAGGTGATTCCAATTGCGTTGGAAAGTGCACGAAATCTAGTTTCCAACAAAAAAAGAATCACCCAATTAGGAGTCCGTATGAAAAACTTGTGTGCGTTTTGAGTCAGGTGTGTCTGTGCAGTCCGAATCTGAATCCAGAACGTGAGAGACTTGGACTCTATCTTCTCTTGGGCCAAAAGTGACGTGAGAGAACTTTTTGGACAGCAAATAAACATCTCTTTCTTCCTTATCTTCATATGTGGATTGTACAAATGTCCCATACACCTGCAATTAGACAAAACACAAAAGTGTGTGAAGTATTTTTGTTCTGGATAACATAAATAGATTATTGAATAGTTTGCACTAGAAATCACCTGACAAATATGCATATATGCAATATTTTTGGTCATATCCAAGGTAGTCATGTCCTCATCATCCTCCCCTTCTTGAAAATAAAGCCGTCCTCGGCGTTGCTTAATCTGAAATGTGGCTAACAAAAGAGACAAGGTTTACATGTTGTATATGTATATGTCATCCATTTTTACTTCCCTTGATTTTTGCATATATGACACATGAATAGATGAGTAACTTGCATAGTTCATAAAATCTAAAGCCAAAAAATTAGCACAAGAAGTAGAAGGCATGAAAATATTGCAACTCAGTTTGCACATATAAGTGAAGCTCTTATTCATTTCAAAAGATTGACAATGTTCATCATTAAACCATCCCAACATTGGTGAATAAACCTTACTTGCATCAAATTTACATGCTACAACATGCTTAAATAAGCAAACATGCAATAAGTCATTCAACACAGAATCATCACCAAGATTAGAGGTCATATCAAAATAATTAAACATTGGTTCTTTTGCATCAATAGTTAATTCAATGGGTGCACTCAAAATTGTTGGTATTTCAGTTGTTTGATCACATGGCAAAGTCAAATTATCAACGTAGTCCTCTAAAATAGGTGGCGTGATCAAAGTAGTGGGTAGCTCATCAGATGGTGCATTCAAATTGACAAGGCATTCATCATTCTCATGTAGAGATGGAAGATCAGTACCTTTGTCATTACCTCTTATGATCAACTCAGATAATGTAGCCACTCTCGGGGGCGATGTGTCACATGGTGGAGGTGATGTAGTCCTGACAACAACGGATGTGGTTGTCATAATATGCCTAGTAGTTGAAGGAACAATCATATCAACTCTTGGAATGTGCACCGTGCGCTTGTTCTCCTCGTGGCCAACACGTCGTTTTATTTCCTGTTCAGCTTTGCAAGCAAGATGAAACAAATGGTCCATAGGATAACACTCTTCATGAATTAGTATCTCTTGAATATCACGGTTTAATCCTCCCCAAAATCTATCCATAAAATCATCTTCACTTTCTTCTAAAGAGGAATGCAACAAGGTAGTTTGTAAATCATCATAATATTTTGTTACAGTTTCACTACCTTGTTTTAAGTGTTGCAACTTCTTAATCATGTCACGAGTATAATAAGCAGGGACGAAAGTATGTCGCATGGCAAGTATCAAATCATCCCAAGTAGTAGGTATATAATCAGGGTGTAACCGACAATATTCACTCCACCAAACCAAAGCATAACCAGTGAAAGAACCAACCGCAACCTTAACCTTTTTATGTTCATCGAAATTATGGGAAGCAAATATATTTTTTATGTCGAACTCCCATTCAATATATAAAGCAGGTTTAAAACGGCCATTAAATGGTGGTATAGATACATTAACCTGATCATGTGCATTTGGATGTTTGTGCACCTCTCGTGACGGTTGTGGTATTTGCAAAGGTGGTGGCACGTCTCCCGCGATCGACAAAGCCCATGAATTGACTCTGGATCCTGTCATGATTAGTAGAACAAGAAACAAAACCCAAAAATAATGTTCCTATAACTACTAGGATGTGGTGGTAAAACGCTCACAGTAAAGCAAATATCAATGTCTTACAAGTTCTTACCATGCAGCAGGCGGTGATCGGCAACCAGCGGTGTCAAGCAACTCCGAATATTGAGTAAAGTGATTGCCAGGGGAGCGTACGTATACACGGTGTAGAAATATGTGGAGCTGGGTTGGCTATATATGGTAGCAAAAGATTAGCAATAATCAATTCAAAGATGCAATGTTGAATAAACGCTCAACGACGGTACTGTGCTGGTCCTAGGCTAGACCGGACTAGAGACGCGAGCCTAGAACACTAATGAGGTCACGGCGTAGCACAACTAGCATCAATGAAGGATACTAAGTAGCTCTTGACAGCAAAATATAAGTGAAGATCACAACGGCAGTGAAGATAATGATGAAAAACAACTGCCAAGCAGGATATACAACAACTCTCTCTCCAACTTTCCTCTTGAAAAGTTTGAGACAATTTTATGATAAATTCTTTCAAAGAATGCTACTAACTCATGCTTTCCAATGCAAAAAGAATCACTCAATTCCGAGTTGATATGAGGAGTCAAAGAATTCTAAAACTGGCCTGAAAAATTGGAACAAGCTGTGTTCACGAACTTCGGAGGGCAAAAAGACCTATTTAGAAGCCAATTTTGAGGTGTCAAATATTGAACTAGCTACTGCAACTATTTATATGCGGCTCGTTGCTATCTTCAATTTGAGTACTCACGGAGCCAAAACGGACTTCGTATGAGGAAGATACACCTGTTTTACTGAACAGTGCGCAAAACAGATTCCAATCCGAATTCAACTACGAGATTGAGTCTAGATAGATCCGAATTTTGTTTTTTTTTCTCCTCTCTTTTTTTTCTCACACTTTTTTCTTTTCCTTTCTTTTTTTTTCTCTGACTTTTTTTTACTTTATTTTTTCTCTCGTTTTTTTTTCTCTATCTTTTTTTCTCTCTCCCTCTTTCCAAAAAAAACTAGATAAGATGTAGATTGGATCAAGCGAAGATGGGAACGATCTCAACTATGATTATGACAATGAACAGTGGGTAGCACGTGGAGGAAATTGATGGATGGGTGGTGGACAGCGGAAGGGATAACGATGCAGCGGCGACGTGACTAATGTGAACAGAACTCGAAACTCTAAACGACCTAGACACTAAGACCAGCAACTCGACACGGCGATGCAACCGATAATTCAATAATGCAAACAATGAAAAGAAATTGCAAAGGCTCAGTCTGGCTAGGACAAAGGATGAATAGATCTAACTTTTTTTGTGGATTTTTCTTGGACAATAGGTAAGAAAATAAATCTAATCTAGGAAAACTGGAAATTCTCACCGAGCAACCTGAAAACTGATACCACTTGATAGAGGCGAGGGTGTCCCGATCTTTCGATGAGATGATAACTATCGATTTGGTGGAGATGACTTTGACTGATGAGGACATCAATACAATTGTTACACCCACAGCCCCTGCTGCTATACATACTGGACCAATTACTAGAGCTCGTGCATGCCAACTAAATTACCAGGTACTTTCGTTTCTTGGTAATGATTCTAATGTTCATGAGAATATGATGCTGCCTAAATTGGATACATTTGTTTTGCTTACAAATGAAGGGCCTAGCTTGGAGAAGGATGAACATTGGAGCAAGAACAAGCATGGAGATGATGGCATGCGCAAGGGAAACAAGAACGGAGTTACAAGTGATGATTTCAGGACTTTGAAGCCACCATAATGGGTGCATGAAGCCTTGGACGAAATATACAAGATGCCACTTCATAAATTTCATCCCGAGGCTATTTTAGGTGCTGCGTCACCTTATTATTGGGCCAGGCCCATGTAATTTCGAAATACATAAGTATA
>NW_025228184.1:84707-89469 GCF_018294505.1 Triticum aestivum | reverse complement strand
TCCCTGGTAATCGCTCTATCCAAGCTTTGAGAGTTTTTGACTACAACGGTTGCCGATCACCGCCTGCTGCTGGGTAAGAACTGGTAAGAATTTGAGATTTGCTTGACGGATTTGTGATACACCACCACCACTTCTTAGTAGTCTGTCGGATCATATTCTTGTGTGTTTCTATTGCTGCTAACCATGCCAGGATCACAAGCCGACGAGATTGACTGGGAGAATTTATCGAACAAGGAGCTTCATGATAAGTTTCAGCAAATGATGACTGAACAGGTGCAAGATGTGCTGAACAATTTTGAAGAGGCCATGGAGAAGATCACTGGCCTTGAGAAGACGTTCGAAACAAAGCTCGATAACAGATTTAATGAATTGCTCGCGCGTCTTCCACCACCACCACCCGCTGCACCTAACGCACCTCTCCACCAACAACAACAACGACTACCTCCACGTCGCGAAATAGACCTTCGCCGAGCGAGCCGTGTTCCTCTTGCATTTGGCCAAACTGTTGGTGCTGCTGTTGATACTTCTGTGGCTCCTGCTACTGCTGTTGCTGGTACCCAGGAGGATGATGAGTGTGCGGGTGATTATGAGGATGAGGTTGATCAAAATCAGATCTACGAGCAGCCACCAGCACCACCACCAGCAGGTCGACCTCAGGTATATATTCGTAATGGTAGGCCTGCACCACCACCACCTCAGGTACGAGATGATGTCCATATTCCTAAACTGAAATTGAATATTCCACCATTTGAGGGTAGATATGTTCCTGATATATATCTTACTTGGGAGTTAGAAACTGAACAACGATTTACATGTTTACAATATCCTGAGGAGAGACGAGTTGCTACTGCTGTTTGTGCTTTCACTAGTTTTGCATGTGTATGGTGGTCTGAACATTGTAGATTATATCCTATTCCAACTACTTGGGCTGCTTTGAAAACTGCTATGCGTACGCGTTGGGTTCCACCATATTATCAACGTGAATTGCTTCAAAAATTGCAGCGTTTAAGACAAGGTGATAGAGGCAAAGGTGTCCCGTCTTTCGATGAGATGGTGGATTTCGCTTTGGTGGAAGTCGACTTTGACGATCCGACTACGAACGTGCGAGGACGTCGCGCCTTAGCAATCGCTAAACCAACTCCGAGAGGTTATTGACCACGCCGGAGCACGATCAACCTGACCACGAGGGTCTGTTTCCTGCGAGCAAACGAAGAACAAGCAAGAAACTAAGATTGCAATCTGGATATTGCGAATATAAGATGAAAGCTTTATTGATCAAGGTGGGGTTCTGTGACGCCTTTGTCTGGTCGTTGAACACAAACGAAGTACGCGAAGTTGCAGCTATGGCGAACTTTTAATCTAAACAAAACCCAAAGTCTAAACGATGCCCTAAGGGCTGTATATATGGAGGAAGAGGGGGGGATTTCGTGGCCCTTGGTGGAGGGGTCCGAAATCAACCCTATCTCTTGTTTCCCCACACATACGGACTCTAAAAATAGCCTATACTTATGTATTTCGAAATTACATGGGCCTGGCCCAATAATAAGGTGACGCAGCACCTAAAATAGCCTCGGGACGAAATTTATGAAGTGGCATCTTGTATATTTCGTCCAAGGCTTCATGCACACATTATGGTGGCTTCAAAGTCCTGAAATCATCACTTGTAACTCCGTTCTTGTTCTTGCTCCAATGTTCATCCTTCTCCAAGCTAGGCCCTTCATTTGTAAGCAAAACAAATGTATCCAATTTAGGCAGCATCATATTCTCATGAACATTAGAATCATTACCAAGAAACGAAAGTACCTGGTAATTTAGTTGGCGTGCACGAGCTCTAGTAATTGGTCCAGTATGTATAGCAGCAGGGGCTGTGGGTGTAACAATTGTATTGATGTCCTCATCACACTAGATGGTTTATTATTAGGTTTCATTTGTTGCTCAAATTCTTTTGCCACAATCTTATTTTCACTCTTATTCGTCTCCTGTTTTGCTTTATTAGCTCTATTAATATCATCTTTCAAAATGGAATCAGGAGTCATAGGAAGCAAAGTAATATTTTTATCCTTATGAACAAGAGTATAGTGATTGTTTCTACCATGGTGTACAGAATTTTTATCAAATTGCCATGGTCTACCAAGTAATAAGGAACATGCTTGCATAGGTACCACATCACAATCAACATAATCAGCATATGTAGAGATACTAAAATGCACACGAACAGTACGTGTTACCTTAACCTTGCCGCTGTTGTTGAACCATTGGATGTAGTAAGGATGTGGATGTGGTATTGTGGTGAGAGAAAGCTTCTCCACCATCTCCATGCTAGCCAAGTTGTTGCAGCTCCCTCCGTCTATTATGACGCGCACAGAACGTTCCTTCACAACTCCCTTGGTATGGAACAAATTGTGCCTCTGATTTTGCTCAGCTTGTGTGACCTGCACACTCAAAACACGTTGAGCAACTAAACATTCATACCTGTCAGCGTCTTCAGGAGCCATGTATTGCGTCTCATGATCAGAATCATCTCCACCATGTTCTTCACGTGTAATAAGAGCCAATGTCTCCTCATCATAGTCACTAGCGGACTCATATCCACCATCCGCAGTAGCAATCATCACACGCGGAGATTTGCATTCCCTCGCATAATGACCTCCTCCCTTACAACGACGACAAATAATATCACTTGTGTGCCCTGTTGATGCCATGGAAGAAGAAGAACGCTGTGCAGGCCCCGCAGGTGTGCTCTTGGCATATAATGGTGGTTGTGCCTGTTTTCTTGTATCACGGCTGGAGGTGGCACCGGATGGAGGTGCTGGTGCAGTTGAAGTAGAAGATGCACGTGGTGTCCATGATGAAGGTCGGCCTGCAGAAAAGTTAGTTCGCCCCAATGCTTGTCGATCCTGCACTTCACGTTCAGCTTTACAAGCAAGATGGAATAAACGAGTGATATTAGTATACTCCTTATAGTCTAGAATGGTCTGAATCTCTCTATTTAATCCACCCAGAAAACGTGCAAGCATAGCTTCATTCTCCTCAACAATACCACATCTAATCATGCCAGTTTGTAATTCCTGATAATATTCTTCTACAGAATTTTTTCCTTGTGATGAGGACATCAATACAATTGTTACACCCACAGGCCCTGCTGCTATACATACTGGACCAATTACTAGAGCTCGTGCACGCCAACTAAATTACCAGGTACTTTCGTTTCTTGGTAATGATTCTAATGTTCATGAGAATATGATGCTGCCTAAATTGGATACATTTGTTTTGCTTACAAATGAAGGGCCTAGCTTGGAGAAGGATGAACATTGGAGCAAGAACAAGCATGGAGATGATGGCATGCGCAAGGGGAACAATAACGGACTTACAAGTGATGATTTCAGGACTTTGAAGCCACCATAATGGGTGCATGAAGCCTTGGACGAAATATACAAGATGCCACTTCATAAATTTCGTCCCGAGGCTATTTTAGGTGCTGCGTCACCTTATTATTGGGCCAGGCCCATGTAATTTCAAAATACATAAGTATAGGCTATTTTTAGAGTCCGTATGTGTGGGGAAACAAGAGATAGGGTTGATTTCGGACCCCTCCACCAAGGGCCACGAAATCCCCCCCTCTTCCTCCATATATACAGCCCTTAGGGCATCGTTTAGACTTTGGGTTTTGTTTAGATTAAAAGTTCGCCATAGCTGCAACTTCGCGTACTTCGTTTGTGTTCAACGACCAGACAAAGGCGTCACAGAACCCCACCTTGATCAATAAAGCTTTCATCTTATATTCGCAATATCCAGATTGCAATCTTAGTTTCTTGCTTGTTCTTCGTTTGCTCGCAGGAAACAGACCCTCGTGGTCAGGTTGATCGTGCTCCGGCGTGGTCAATAACCTCTCGGAGTTGGTTTAGCGATTGCTAAGGCGCGACGTCCTCGCACGTTCGTAGTCGGATCGTCAAAGTCGACTTCCACCAAAGTGAAATCCACCATCTCATCGAAAGACGGGACACCTCCGCCTCTATCAAGTGGTATCAGATTTCCAGGTTGCTCGGTGAGATTTTACAGTTTTTCGTAGTTTAGATCGAGTCTGTTCTTCATACCTATAGTCCACGAAAAAGCCAAAAAAAATTTAGGGTTAGTTCATCCCATCCGAACCAATCTGAGCCTTGCATAATCTTTTCTGTATTTGCTTTGTTGAATTTGCGGTTGCATCGTCGTGTTCAGTTGCTGGTCTTAGCGTCTAGTCTTTTAGAGTTTCGAGTTCTGTTCACAAGTTGTCACGCCGTCGCCGCACCATCATCATCGCCCCTGCCATCTACCACCACCGCTCCGAATCCGTATCCATATACCACCACCAATCCGTGTCCATATACCACCACCGATCCATATCCAAATACTACCACCGCTGCCATCTACCACCACCATATATCCACCACCAATCCGAGTTCCTTGCATATTAGGTTTGTTTTCGAGATCCATCTAGATTCTGATTCGTGTTTCCTTGCCGGAGTAGGTTCCGGAGTCGGGTAGCCACGCTCCGTTTAGGCCCAAAATTTTTCGAAAACGCATTTTTCGAAAAATTTTCTGGCTATCCTATTTTTAGGTGTTTCTGAGTGTTTTGAGACAGGTGCCATTATAGGAAGTTTTTTTTGACCCGTTTCCAGTTTTTGGGTCCGGGCAGTCGAAAAAAAAAAATTGGTCGAAAAAAAAATTTCGTGCCCATCCTGTCCGTTTGAGCTAGGAAGAGTTTTGAGACACTCGCCATTAT
>NW_025228184.1:63042-76164 GCF_018294505.1 Triticum aestivum | reverse complement strand
AATCATGCCAGTTTGTAATTCCTGATAATATTCTTCTACAGAATTTTTTCCTTGTCTTAAACGCTGCAATTTTTGAAGCAATTCACGTTGATAATATGGTGGAACCCAACGCGTACGCATAGCAGTTTTCAAAGTAGCCCAAGTAGTTGGAATAGGATATAATCTACAATGTTCAGACCACCATACACATGCAAAACTAGTGAAAGCACAAACAGCAGCAGCAACTCGTCTCTCCTCAGGATATTGTAAACATGTAAATCGTTGTTCAGTTTCTAACTCCCAAGTAAGATATATATCAGGAACATATCTACCCTCAAATGGTGGAATATTCAATTTCAGTTTAGGAATATGGACATCATCTCGTACCTGAGGTGGTGGTGGTGCAGGCCTACCATTACGAATATATACCTGAGGTCGACCTGCTGGTGGTGGTGCTGGTGGCTGCTCGTAGATCTGATTTTGATCAACCTCATCCTCATAATCACCCGCATACTCATCATCCTCCTGGGTACCAGCAACAGAAGTAGCAGGAGCCACAGAAGTATCAACAGCAGCACCAACAGTTTGGCCAAATGCAAGAGGAACACGGCTCGCTCGGCGAAGGTCTATTTCGCGACGTGGAGGTAGTCGTTGTTGTTGTTGTTGGAGAGTTGCGTTAGGTGCAGCGGGTGGTGGTGGTGGAAGACGCGCGAGCAATTCATTAAATCTGTTATCGAGCTTTGTTTCGAACGTCTTCTCAAGGCCAGTGATCTTCTCCATGGCCTCTTCAAAATTGTTCAGCACATCTTGCACCTGTTCAGTCATCATTTGCTGAAACTTATCATGAAGCTCCTTGTTCGATAAATTCTCCCAGTCAATCTCGTCGGCTTGTGATCCTGGCATGGTTAGCAGCAATAGAAACACACAAGAATATGATCCTACAGACTACTAAGAAGTGGTGGTGGTGTATCACAAATCCGTCAAGCAAATCTCAAATTCTTACCAGTTCTTACCCAGCAGCAGGCGGTGATCGGCAACCGTTGTAGTCAAAAACTCTCAAAGCTTGGATAGAGCGATTACCAGGGAGAGTCGAACACACGACGTAGATGTATGTGGAGCTGGGAAGGCTTATAGTATGGTAGCAAAAAGGGTCAGCAATAATCAATTCAGAGATGCAAAATTGAATAAACGCTCAACGACGGTACTGTGCTGGTCCTAGGCTAGACTGTGCTAGAGACGCGAGCCTAGAACACCAACAAAATCACGGCGCGGCACGTAAACAAGGGAAAAAACACACTCTGAATCTTTTTTTTTTCCGAAACCTACTCCGGCAAGGAAACACAAATCGGAATCTAGATTGATCCCGAAAACAAACCTAATAAGCAAGGAACTCGAATTGGTGGTGGATATATGGTGGTGGTATATGGCAGCGGTGGTAGTATTTGGATATGGATCGGTGGTGGTATATGGACACGGATTGGTGGTGGTATATGGATACGGATTCGGAGCGGTGGTGGTAGATGGCAGGGGCGATGATGATGGTGCGGCGACGGCGTGACAACTTGTGAACAGAACTCGAAACTCTAAAAGACTAGACGCTAAGACCAGCAACTGAACACGACGATGCAACCGCAAATTCAACAAAGCAAATACAGAAAAGATTATGCAAGGCTCAGATTGGTTCGGATGGGATGAACTAACCCTAATTTTTTTTTGGCTTTTTCGTGGACTATAGGTATGAAGAACAGACTCGATCTAAACTACGAAAAACTGTAAAATCTCACCGAGCAACCTGGAAATCTGATACCACTTGATAGAGGCAAAGGTGTCCCGTCTTTCGATGAGATGATGGATTTCGCTTTGGTGGAAGTCGACTTTGACGATCCGACTACGAACGTGCGAGGACGTCGCGCCTTAGCAATCGCTAAACCAACTCCGAGAGGTTATTGACCACGCCGGAGCACGATCAACCTGACCACGAGGGTCTGTTTCCTGCGAGCAAACGAAGAACAAGCAAGAAACTGAGATTGCAATCTGGATATTGCGAATATAAGATGAAAGCTTTATTGATCAAGGTGGGGTTCTGTGACGCCTTTGTCTGGTCGTTGAACACAAACGAAGTACGCGAAGTTGCAGCTATGGCGAACTTTTAATCTAAACAAAACCCAACGTCTAAACGATGCCCTAAGGGCTGTATATATGGAGGAAGAGGGGGGGGAATTTCGTGGCCCTTGGTGGAGGGATCCGAAATCAACCCTATCTCTTGTTTCCCCACACATACGGACTCTAAAAATAGCCTATACTTATGTATTTCGAAATTACATGGGCCTGGCCCAATAATAAGGTGACGCAGCACCTAAAATAGCCTCGGGACGAAATTTATGAAGTGGCATCTTGTATATTTCGTCCAAGGCTTCATGCACCCATTATGGTGGCTTCAAAGTCCTGAAATCATCACTTGTAACTCCGTTCTTGTTCCCCTTGCGCATGCCATCATCTCCATGCTTGTTCTTGCTCCAATGTTCATCCTTCTCCAAGCTAGGCCCTTCATTTGTAAGCAAAACAAATGTATCCAATTTAGGCAGCATCATATTCTCATGAATATTAGAATCATTACCAAGAAACGAAAGTACCTGGTAATTTAGTTGGCGTGCACGAGCTCTAGTAATTGGTCCAGTATGTATAGCAGCAGGGGCTGTGGGTGTAACAATTGTATTGATGTCCTCATCAGACTTTGGCTCTTATTACACGTGAAGAACATGGTGGAGATGATTCTGATCATGAGACGCAATACATGGCTCCTGAAGACGCTGACAGGTATGAATGTTTAGTTGCTCAACGTGTTTTGAGTGTGCAGATCACACAAGCTGAGCAAAATCAGAGGCACAATTTGTTCCATACCAAGGGAGTTGTGAAGGAACGTTCTGTGCGCGTCATCATAGACGGAGGGAGCTGCAACAACTTGGCTAGCATGGAGATGGTGGAGAAGCTTTCTCTCACCACAAGACCACATCCACATCCTTACTACATCCAATGGTTCAACAACAGCGGCAAGGTTAAGGTAACACGTACTGTTCGTGTGCATTTTAGTATCTCTACATATGCTGATTATGTTGATTGTGATGTGGTACCTATGCAAGCATGTTCCTTATTACTTGGTAGACCATGGCAATTTGATAAAAATTCTGTACACCATGGTAGAAACAATCACTATACTCTCGTTCATAAGGATAAAAATATTACTTTGCTTCCTATGACTCCTGATTCCATTTTGAAAGATGATATTAATAGAGCTAATAAAGCAAAACAGGAGACGAATAAGAGTGAAAATCAGATTGTGGCAAAAGAATTTGAGCAACAAATGAAGCCTAATAATAAACCATCTAGTGTTGCTTCTGAAATTAAATTGAAAAGTGCATGTTTATTTGCCACCAAATCTGATATTGATGAGCTAGATTTCAGCAAATCTGTTTGCTATGCTTTTGTGTGCAAAGAGGCATTATTTTCATTCGAGGACGTGCCTTCCTCTTTGCCTCCTGCTGTCACTAACATTTTGCAGGAGTTCGCTGACGTCTTTCCACAAGACGTGCCACCGGGATTACTGCCTATTCGAGGGATTGAGCATCAGATTGACTTAATTCCCGGTGCTTCACTGCCAAACCGTGCACCATACCGTACCAATCCAGAGGAGACGAAGGAGATTATGGGTCAAGTACAAGAGCTTCTCGACAAAGGTTATATACGCGAATCCCTTAGTCCTTGTGCTGTTCCTATTATTCTAGTGCCGAAAAAGGATGGTACATCACGTATGTGTGTTGATTGTAGAGTGATAGAGGCAAAGGTGTCCCGTCTTTCGATGAGATGATGGATATCGCTTTGGTGGAAGTCGACTTTGACGATCCGACTACGAACGTGCGAGGACGTCGCGCCTTAGCAATCGCTAAACCAACTCCGAGAGGTTATTGACCACGCCGGAGCACGATCAACCTGACCACGAGGGTCTGTTTCCTGCGAGCAAACGAAGAACAAGCAAGAAACTGAGATTGCAATCTGGATATTGCGAATATAAGATGAAAGCTTTATTGATCAAGGTGGGGTTCTGTGACGCCTTTGTCTGGTCGTTGAACACAAACGAAGTACGCGAAGTTGCAGCTATGGCGAACTTTTAATCTAAACAAAACCCAAAGTCTAAACGATGCCCTAAGGGCTGTATATATGGAGGAAGAGGGGGGAATTTCGTGGCCCTTGGTGGAGGGGTCCGAAATCAACCCTATCTCTTGTTTCCCCACACATACGGACTCTAACAATAGCCTATACTTATGTATTTCGAAATTACATGGGCCTGGCCCAATAATAAGGTGACGCAGCACCTAAAATAGCCTCGGGACGAAATTTATGAAGTGGCATCTTGTATATTTCGTCCAAGGCTTCATGCACCCATTATGGTGGCTTCAAAGTCCTGAAATCATCACTTGTAACTCCGTTCTTGTTCCCCTTGCGCATGCCATCATCTCCATGCTTGTTCTTGCTCCAATGTTCATCCTTCTCCAAGCTAGGCCCTTCATTTGTAAGCAAAACAAATGTATCCAATTTAGGCAGCATCATATTCTCATGAACATTAGAATCATTACCAAGAAACGAAAGTACCTGGTAATTTAGTTGGCGTGCACGAGCTCTAGTAATTGGTCCAGTATGTATAGCAGCAGGGGCTGTGGGTGTAACAATTGTATTGATGTCCTCATCATCCTCACCTTCTTGAAATGAAGACTTTGGGCCATAAATAATGTTGCCATGTTTCTAAAGTCCGAACAAGAGCATATAATTCTTTATCATAAGTAGAATAATTCAGACTAGGCCCACTCAATTTTTTAGAAAATTATGCAACAGGTTTGCCATCTTGTAATAACACACCTCCTAATCCAATTCCACTAGCATCACATTCAAGCTCAAAAGTCTTATTAAAATCAGGAAGTTGGAGTAAAGGAGCATGTGTCAACTTATCTTTCAATACCGTGAAGGCTTCTTCCTGTGCGGTACCCCAAACAAAAGGCACATCCTTCTTTGTAAGCTCGTTGAGAGGTGCAGCAATGGTGCTGTAATCTCTCACAAAACGCCTATAGAATCCAGCGAGGCCAAGAAAACTCCTCACTTGTGTGACCGTTTTGGGCTGCGGCCAACTCTCAATAGCTTCAATCTTGGCTTTGTCAACTTCAATTCCCTGTGGAGTAACAACATAGCCAAGAAAAGATACTCGGTCGGTGCAAAAGGTGCACTTCCCAAGGTTACCAAACAAACGTGCATCACGTAGAGCAATAAAAACAGCACGTAAATGTTCCAAATGTTCTTCCAAAGATCTGCTATAAATCAGTATGTCATCAAAGTAAACTACCACAAATCGTCCAATGAAAGCACGTAAAACTTCGTTCATTAATCTCATGAAAGTACTAGGTGCATTAGTTAACCCAAAAGGCATGACTAACCACTCATATAATCCAAACTTAGTTTTAAATGCTGTTTTCCATTCATCTCCCAATTTCATACGAATTTGATCGTAGCCACTACGCAAATCAACTTTGGAGAATATTGTAGAGCCACTCAATTCATCAAGCATATCATCTAGCCTAGGAATAGGATGACGATAACGAATAGTAATATTATTAATGCCTCTACAATCAACACACATACGTGATGTACCATCCTTTTTCGGCACTAGAATAATAGGAACAGCACAAGGACTAAGGGATTCGCGTATATAACCTTTGTCGAGAAGCTCTTGTACTTGGCGCATAATCTCCTTCGTCTCCTCTGGATTGGTACGGTATGGTGCACGGTTTGGCAGTGAAGCACCGGGAATTAAGTCAATCTGATGCTCAATCCCTCGAATAGGCGGTAATCCCGGTGGCACGTCTTGTGGAAAGACGTCAGCGAACTCCTGCAAAATGTTAGTGACAGCAGGAGGCAAAGAGGAAGGCACGTCCTCGAATGAAAATAATGCCTCTTTGCACACTAAAGCATAGCAAACAGATTTGCTAAAATCTAGCTCATCAATATCAGATTTGGTGGCAAATAAACATGCACTTTTCAATTTAATTTCAGAAGCAACACTAGATGGTTTATTATTAGGCTTCATTTGTTGCTCAAATTCTTTTGCCACAATCTGATTTTCACTCTTATTCGTCTCCTGTTTTGCTTTATTAGCTCTATTAATATCATCTTTCAAAATGGAATCAGGAGTCATAGGAAGCAAAGTAATATTTTTATCCTTATGAACAAGAGTATAGTGATTGTTTCTACCATGGTGTACAGAATTTTTATCAAATTGCCATGGTCTACCAAGTAATAAGGAACATGCTTGCATAGGTACCACATCACAATCAACATAATCAGCATATGTAGAGATACTAAAATGCACACGAACAGTACGTGTTACCTTAACCTTGCCGCTGTTGTTGAACCATTGGATGTAGTAAGGATGTGGATGTGGTCTTGTGGTGAGAGAAAGCTTCTCCACCATCTCCATGCTAGCCAAGTTGTTGCAGCTCCCTCCGTTTATTATGACGCGCACAGAACGTTCCTTCACAACTCCCTTGGTATGGAACAAATTGTGCCTCTGATTTTGCTCAGCTTGTGTCACCTGCACACTCAAAACACGTTGAGCAACTAAACATTCATACCTGTCAGCGTCTTCAGGAGCCATGTATTGCGTCTCATGATCAGAATCATCTCCACCATGCTCTTCACGTGTAATAAGAGCCAATGTCTCCTCATCATAGTCACTAGCGGACTCATATCCACCATCCGCAGTAGCAATCATCACACGCGGAGATTTGCATTCCCTCGCATAATGACCTCCTCCCTTACAACGACGACAAATAATATCACTTGTGTGCCCTGTTGATGCCATGGAAGAAGAAGAACGCTGTGCAGGCCCCGCAGGTATGCTCTTGGCAGATAATGGTGGTTGTGCCTGTTTTCTTGTATCACGGCTGGAGGTGGCACCGGATGGAGGTGCTGGTGCAGTTGAAGTAGAAGATGCACGTGGTGTCCATGATGAAGGTCGGCCTGCAGAAAAGTTAGTTCGCCCCAATGCTTGTCGATCCTGCACTTCACGTTCAGCTTTACAAGCAAGATGGAATAAACGAGTGATATTAGTATACTCCTTATAGTCTAGAATGGTCTGAATCTCTCTATTTAATCCACCCAGAAAACGTGCAAGCATAGCTTCATTCTCCTCAACAATACCACATCTAATCATGCCAGTTTGTAATTCCTGATAATATTCTTCTACAGAATTTTTTCCTTGTCTTAAACGCTGCAATTTTTGAAGCAATTCACGTTGATAATATGGTGGAACCCAACGCGTACGCATAGCAGTTTTCAAAGTAGCCCAAGTAGTTGGAATAGGATATAATCTACAATGTTCAGACCACCATACACATGCAAAACTAGTGAAAGCACAAACAGCAGCAGCAACTCGTCTCTCCTCAGGATATTGTAAACATGTAAATCGTTGTTCAGTTTCTAACTCCCAAGTAAGATATATATCAGGAACATATCTACCCTCAAATGGTGGAATATTCAATTTCAGTTTAGGAATATGGACATCATCGCGTACCTGAGGTGGTGGTGCAGGCCTACCATTACGAATATATACCTGAGGTCGACCTGCTGGTGGTGGTGCTGGTGGCTGCTCGTAGATCTGATTTTGATCAACCTCATCCTCATAATCGCCCGCATACTCATCATCCTCCTGGGTACCAGCAGGAGCAGTAGCAGGAGCCAAAGAAGCACCAATAGCAGTAGCAGCGGCACCAGAATTTTGTCCTGGCTCAATAGGAACACGCTGTGCTCGTCCATACTGATTCGGAAGGGGGCGTAGTTGTTGTTGTTGCAGAGGTGCGACAGGTGCAGCCGGTGGTGGAAGACGCGCAAGCAGTTCATTAAATCTGTTATCGAGCTTTGTTTCGAACGTCTTCTCAAGGCCAGTGATCTTCTCCATGGCCTCTTCAAAATTGTTCAGCACATCTTGTACCTGTTCAGTCATCATTTGCTGAAACTTATCATGAAGCTCCTTGTTCGATAAGTTCTCCCAGTCAATCTCGTCGGCTTGTGATCCTGGCATGGTTAGCAGCAATAGAAACACACAAGAATATGATCCTACAGACTACTAAGAAGTGGTGGTGGTGTATCACAAATCCGTCAAGCAAATCTCAAATTCTTACCAGTTCTTATGATAGAGGCAAAGGTGTCCCGTCTTTCGATGAGATGATGGATATCGCTTTGGTGGCAGTCGACTTTGACGATCCGACTACGAACGTGCGAGGACGTCGCGCCTTAGCAATCGCTAAACCAACTCCGAGAGGTTATTGACCACGCCGGAGCACGATCAACCTGACCACGAGGGTCTGTTTCCTGCGAGCAAACGAAGAACAAGCAAGAAACTGAGATTGCAATCTGGATATTGCGAATATAAGATGAAAACTTTATTGATCAAGGTGGGGTTCTGTGACGCCTTTGTCTGGTCGTTGAACACAAACGAAGTACGCGAAGTTGCAGCTATGGCGAACTTTTAATCTAAACAAAACCCAAAGTCTAAACGATGCCCTAAGGGCTGTATATATGGAGGAAGAGGGGGGGAATTTCGTGGCCCTTGGTGGAGGGGTCCGAAATCAACCCTATCTCTTGTTTCCCCACACATACGGCCTCTAAAAATAGCCTATACTTATGTATTTCGAAATTACATGGGCCTGGCCCAATAATAAGGTGACGCAGCACCTAAAATAGCCTCGGGACGAAATTTATGAAGTGGCATCTTGTATATTTCGTCCAAGGCTTCATGCACCCATTATGGTGGCTTCAAAGTCCTGAAATCATCACTTGTAACTCCGTTCTTGTTCCCCTTGCGCATGCCATCATCTCCATGCTTGTTCTTGCTCCAATGTTCATCCTTCTCCAAGCTAGGCCCTTCATTTGTAAGCAAAACAAATGTATCCAATTTAGGCAGCATCATATTCTCATGAACATTAGAATCATTACCAAGAAACGAAAGTACCTGGTAATTTAGTTGGCGTGCACGAGCTCTAGTAATTGGTCCAGTATGTATAGCAGCAGGGGCTGTGGGTGTAACAATTGTATTGATGTCCTCATCAGGGATTCGCGTATATAACCTTTGTCGAGAAGCTCTTGTACTTGACGCATAATCTCCTTAGTCTCCTCTGGATTGGTACGGTATGGTGCACGGTTTGGCAGTGAAGCACCGGGAATTAAGTCAATCTGATGCTCAATCCCTCGAATAGGCGGTAATCCCGGTGGCACGTCTTGTGGAAAAACGTCAGCGAACTCCTGCAAAATGTTAGTGACAGCAGGAGGCAAAGAGGAAGGCACGTCCTCGAATGAAAATAATGCCTCTTTGCACACAAAAGCATAGCAAACAGATTTGCTGAAATCTAGCTCATCAATATCAGATTTGGTGGCAAATAAACATGCACTTTTCAATTTAATTTCAGAAGCAACACTAGATGGTTTATTATTAGGCTTCATTTGTTGCTCAAATTCTTTTGCCACAATCTGATTTTCACTCTTATTCTTCTCCTGTTGTGCTTTATTAGCTCTATTAATATCATCTTTCAAAATGGAATCAGGAGTCATAGGAAGCAAAGTAATATTTTTATCCTTATGAACAAGAGTATAGTGATTGTTTCTACCATGATGTACAGAATTTTTATCAAATTGCCATGGTCTACCAAGTAATAAGGAACATGCTTGCATAGGTACCACATCACAATCAACATAATCAGCATATGTAGAGATACTAAAATGCACACGAACAGTACGTGTTACCTTAACCTTGCCGCTGTTGTTGAACCATTGGATGTAGTAAGGATGTGGATGTGGTCTTGTGGTGAGAGAAAGCTTCTCCACCATCTCCATGCTAGCCAAGTTGTTGCAGCTCCCTCCGTCTATTATGACGCGCAAAGAACGTTCCTTCACAACTCCCTTGGTATGGAACAAATTGTGCCTCTGATTTTGCTCAGCTTGTGTGACCTGCACACTCAAAACACGTTGAGCAACTAAACATTCATACCTGTCAGCGTCCTCAGGAGCCATGTATTGCGTCTCATGATCAGAATCATCTCCACCATGTTCTTCACGTGTAATAAGATCCAATGTCTCCTCATCATAGTCACTAGCGGACTCATATCCACCATCCGCGGTAGCAATCATCACACGCGGAGATTTGCATTCCCTCGCATAATGACCTCCTCCCTTACAACGACGACAAATAATATCACTTGTGTGCCCTGTTGATGCCATGGAAGAAGAAGAACGCTGTGCAGGCCCCGCAGGTGCGCTCTTGGCAGATAATGGTGGTTGTGCCTGTTTTCTTGTATCACGGCTGGAGGTGGCACCGGATGGAGGTGCTGGCGCAGTTGAAGTAGAAGATGCACGTGGTGTCCATGATGAAGATCGGCCTGCAGAAAAGTTAGTTCGCGCCAATGCTTGTCGATCCTGCACTTCACGTTCAGCTTTACAAGCAAGATGGAATAAACGAGTGATATTAGTATACTCCTTATAGTCTAGAATGGTCTGAATCTCTCTATTTAATCCACCCAGAAAACGTGCAAGCATAGCTTCATTCTCCTCAACAATACCACATCGAATCATGCCAGTTTGTAATTCCTGATAATATTCTTCTACAGAATTTTTTCCTTGTCTTAAACGCTGCAATTTTTGAAGCAATTCACGTTGATAATATGGTGGAACCCAACGCGTACGCATAGCAGTTTTCAAAGCAGCCCAAGTAGTTGGAATAGGATATAATCTACATGTTCAGACCACCATACACATGCAAAACTAGTGAAAGCACAAACAGCAGCAGCAACTCGTCTCTCCTCAGGATATTGTAAACATGTAAATCGTTGTTCAGTTTCTAACTCCCAAGTAAGATATATATCAGGAACATATCTACCCTCAAATGGTGGAATATTCAATTTCAGTTTAGGAATATGGACATCATCTCGTACCTGAGGTGGTGGTGCAGGCCTACCATTACGAATATATACCTGAGGTCGACCTGCTGGTGGTGGTACAGGTGGCTGCACGTAGTGTTGATTTTGATCAACCTCATCCTCATAGTCTCCCACATAATCATCCTCCTCCGCATCAGCAGCAGGAGCCACAGAAGTATCAACAGCAGCACCAACAGTTTGGCCAAACGCAAGAGGAACACGGCTTGCTCGGCGGAGGTCTGCTTCGCGACGTGGAGGTAGTCGTTGTTGTTGTTGTTGTTGTTGTTGTTGTTGGAGAGGTGCGTTAGCTGCAGCGGGTGGTGGTGGTGGAAGACGCGCGAGCAATTCATTAAACTTGTTATCGAGCTTTGTTTCGAACGTCTTCTCAAAGCCAGTGATCTTCTCCATGGCCTCTTCAAAATTGTTCAGCACATCTTGCACCTGTTCAGTCATCATTTGCTGAAACTTATCATGAAGCTCCTTGTTCGATAAATTCTCCCAGTCAATCTCGTCGGCTTGTGATCCTGGCATGGTTAGCAGCAATAGAAACACACAAGAATATGATCCTACAGACTACGAACAAGTGGTGGTGGTGGGTGTCACAAATCCGTCAAGCAAATATCAAATTCTTACCAGTTCTTACCCAGCAGCAGGCGGTGATCGGCAACCGTTGTAGTCAAAAACTCTCAAAGCTTGGATAGAGCGATTACCAGGGAGAGTCAAACGCACGACGTAGATGTATGTGGAGCTGGGAAGGCTTATAATATGGTAGCAAAAAGGGTCAGCAATAATCAATTCAGAGATGCAAAGTTGAATAAACGCTCAACGACGGTACTGTGCTGGTCCTAGGCTAGACTGTGCTAGAGACGCGAGCCTAGAACACTAACAAAATCACGGCGCGGCACGTAAACAAGGGAAAAGCACACTCTGAATATTTTTTTTCGCTCTTTTTTTTTGCGCTCTTTTTTTTTGCGCTGCTTTTTTTTTTGCGAAAAATCACTATAATGGCGAGTGTCTCAAAACTCTTCCTAGCTCAAACTGACAGGATGGGCACGAAATTTTTTCGACCAATTTTTTTTTTTCGACTGCCCGGACCCAAAAACTGGAAACGGGTCAAAAAAAACTTCCTATAATGGCACCTGTCTCAAAACACTCAGAAACACCTAAAAATAGGATAGCCAGAAATTTTTTCGAAAAATGCGTTTTCGAAAAATTTTGGGCCTAAACGGAGCGTGGCTACCCGACTCTTTTTTTTTCCGAAACCTACTCCGGCAAGGAAACACGAATCGGAATCTAGATTGATCCCGAAAACAAACCTAATAAGCAAGGAACTCGGATTGGTGGTGGATATATGGTGGTGGTATATGGCAGCGGTGGTAGTATATGGATATGGATCGGTGGTGGTATATGGACACGGATTGGTGGTGGTATATGGATACGGATTCGGAGCGGTGGTGGTAGATGGCAGGGGCGATGATGATGGTGCGGCGACGGCGTGACAACTTGTGAACAGAACTCGAAACTCTAAAAGACTAGACGCTAAGACCAGCAACTGAACACGACGATGCAACCGCAAATTCAACAAAGCAAATACAGAAAAGATTATGCAAGGCTCAGATTGGTTCGGATGGGATAAACTAACCCTAATTTTTTTTGGCTATTTTGTGGACTATAGGTATGAAGAACAGACTCGATCTAAACTACGAAAAACTGTAAAATCTCACCGAGCAACCTGGAAATCTGATACCACTTGATAGAGGCAAAGGTGTCCCGTCTTTCGATGAGATGGTGGATTTCGCTTTGGTGGAAGTCGACTTTGACGATCCGACTACGAACGTGCGAGGACGTCGCGCCTTAGCAATCGCTAAACCAACTCCGAGAGGTTATTGACCACGCCGGAGCACGATCAACCTGACCACGAGGGTCTGTTTCCTGCGAGCAAACGAAGAACAAGCAAGAAACTAAGATTGCAATCTGGATATTGCGAATATAAGATGAAAGCTTTATTGATCAAGGTGGGGTTCTGTGACGCCTTTGTCTGGTCGTTGAACACAAACGAAGTACGCGAAGTTGCAGCTATGGCGAACTTTTAATCTAAACAAAACCCAAAGTCTAAACGATGCCCTAAGGGCTG
>NW_025228184.1:4675-62904 GCF_018294505.1 Triticum aestivum | reverse complement strand
GAAATTACATGGGCCTGGCCCAATAATAAGGTGACGCAGCACCTAAAATAGCCTCGGGACGAAATTTATGAAGTGGCATCTTGTATATTTCGTCCAAGGCTTCATGCACCCATTATGGTGGCTTCAAAGTCCTGAAATCATCACTTGTAAGTCCGTTATTGTTCCCCTTGCGCATGCCATCATCTCCATGCTTGTTCTTGCTCCAATGTTCATCCTTCTCCAAGCTAGGCCCTTCATTTGTAAGCAAAACAAATGTATCCAATTTAGGCAGCATCATATTCTCATGAACATTAGAATCATTACCAAGAAACGAAAGTACCTGGTAATTTAGTTGGCGTGCACGAGCTCTAGTAATTGGTCCAGTATGTATAGCAGCAGGGGCTGTGGGTGTAACAATTGTATTGATGTCCTCATCATCCTCCCCTTCTTGAAATGAAGTCGTCCTCGACGGAAGTTCATCTTCCTCACCCAAATAAGGCTTCAAATCTGCAATGTTAAAAGTGGGACTAACCCCAAAATCTGCAGGCAATTCAAGTTTATATGCATTATCATTTATTTTCTCTAACACCTTAAAGGGACCATCAGCACGTGGCATTAACTTTGATTTGCGCAAATCAGGAAATCTATCCTTACGCAAATGTAACCAAACAAGATCTCCAGGTGCAAACACAACATGTTTTCTACCCTTATCTCCAGCAAGTTTATATTTAGCATTCATGCGCTCAATGTTTTCCTTAGTTAACTCATGCATTTTTAAAATCAATTCAGCACGTTGTTTAGCATCAAAATTAACCTTCTCCGAAGATGGAAGAGGCAACAAATCAATAGGTGCACGAGGTAGGAAACCATACACAACTTCAAAAGGGCACATCTTAGTAGTAGAATGCAATGAACGATTATAAGCAAATTCAATATGAGGCAAGCATTCCTCCCACATTTTCTTATTATTGTTCAAAATAGCCCTAAGCATAGTAGACAACGTTCTATTGACTACTTCAGTTTGTCCATCAGTTTGGGGGTGACAAGTAGTACTAAAAAGCAGTTTAGTCCCCAACTTAGCCCATAAACATCTCCAAAAGTGGCTAAGAAATTTAGTATCACGATCTGAAACAATAGTATTTGGCACACCATGCAAGCGAATAATTTCACGAAAGAACAAATCAGCAACATTAACAGCATCATCGCTTTTATGACATGGTATAAAGTGTGCCATTTTCGAGAATCTATCCACGACAACAAATATGCTATCCCTCCCCTTCTTTGTTCGAGGTAAACCTAAAACAAAGTCCATAGATATATCCTCCCAAGGAACACTAGGTACAGGCAAAGGCATATATAAACCATGAGGATTGAGTCGTGACTTAGCTTTTTGACATGTAGTGCATCGAGCAATAAAACGCTCAACATCCCGTCTCATCTTTGGCCAAAAGAAATGTGTAGCAAGTACGTCCTCCGTCTTCTTCACGCCAAAGTGTCCCATTAATCCTCCTCCATGCGCCTCCTACAACAACAAAAGACGAACGGAGCTAGCTGGAATGCATAGCTTGTTAGCACGAAACACAAATCCATCATTAACGACAAACTTGTTCCACATTCTTCCTTCTTTACAATTCTGCATTACATCTTTAAAATCAGCATCATGCACATATTGATCTTTGATGGTCTCCAAACCAAATATTTTGAAGTCAAGTTGTGAAAGCATAGTATAGCGACGAGACAATGCATCAGCAATAACATTTTCTTTTCCCTTCTTGTGTTTAATGACATAAGGGAAAGTCTCAATGAATTCAACCCATTTAGCATGTCTACGATTCAGTTTAGCTTGACTTTTAATATGTTTCAAAGATTCATGATCAGAATGTATAACAAATTCTTTGGGCCATAAATAATGTTGCCATGTTTCTAAAGTCCGAACAAGAGCATATAATTCTTTATCATAAGTAGAATAATTCAGACTAGGCCCACTCATTTTTTCAGAAAAGTATGCAACAGGTTTGCCATCTTGTAATAACACACCTCCTAATCCAATTCCACTAGCATCACATTCAAGCTCAAAAGTCTTATTAAAATCAGGAAGTTGGAGTAAAGGAGCATGTGTCAACTTATCTTTCAATACCGTGAAGGCTTCTTCCTGTGCGGTACCCCAAACAAAAGGCACATCCTTCTTTGTAAGCTCATTGAGAGGTGCAGCAATGGTGCTGAAATCTCTCACAAAACGCCTATAGAATCCAGCGAGGCCAAGAAAACTCCTCACTTGTGTGACCGTTTTGGGCTGCGGCCAACTCTCAATAGCTTCAATCTTGGCTTTATCAACTTCAATTCCCTGTGGAGTAACAACATAGCCAAGAAAAGATACTCGATCGGTGCAAAAGGTGCACTTCCCAAGGTTACCAAACAAAAAGCCTTCAACGATTGGTAGGCCTGCACCACCACCTCAGGTACGCGATGATGTCCATATTCCTAAACTGAAATTGAATATTCCACCATTTGAGGGTAGATATGTTCCTGATATATATCTTACTTGGGAGTTAGAAACTGAACAACGATTTACATGTTTACAATATCCTGAGGAGAGACGAGTTGCTGCTGCTGTTTGTGCTTTCACTAGTTTTGCATGTGTATGGTGGTCTGAACATTGTAGATTATATCCTATTCCACGTTTGAGGCAACCTTGGGAAGTGCACCTTTTGCACCGATCGAGTATCTTTTCTTGGCTATGTTGTTACTCCACAGGGAATTGAAGTTGATAAAGCCAAGATTGAAGCTATTGAGAGTTGGCCGCAGCCCAAAACGGTCACACAAGTGAGGAGTTTTCTTGGCCTCGCTGGATTCTATAGGCGTTTTGTGAGAGATTTCAGCACCATTGCTGCACCTCTCAATGAGCTTACAAAGAAGGATGTGCCTTTTGTTTGGGGTACCGCACAGGAAGAAGCCTTCACGGTATTGAAAGATAAGTTGACACATGCTCCTTTACTCCAACTTCCTGATTTTAATAAGACTTTTGAGCTTGAATGTGATGCTAGTGGAATTGGATTAGGAGGTGTGTTATTACAAGATGGCAAACCTGTTGCATACTTTTCTGAAAAATTGAGTGGGCCTAGTCTGAATTATTCTACTTATGATAAAGAATTATATGCTCTTGTTCGGACTTTATAAACATGGCAACATTATTTATGGCCCAAAGAATTTGTTATACATTCTGATCATGAATCTTTGAAACATATTAAAAGTCAAGCTAAACTGAATCGTAGACATGCTAAATGGGTTGAATTCATTGAGACTTTCCCTTATGTCATTAAACACAAGAAGGGAAAAGAAAATGTTATTGCTGATGCATTGTCTCGTCGCTATACTATGCTTTCACAACTTGACTTCAAAATATTTGGTTTGGAGACCATCAAAGATCAATATGTGCATGATGCTGATTTTAAAGATGTAATGCAGAATTGTAAAGAAGGAAGAATGTGGAACAAGTTTGTCGTTAATGATGGATTTGTGTTTCGTGCTAACAAGCTATGCATTCCAGCTAGCTCCGTTCGTCTTTTGTTGTTGTAGGAGGCGCATGGAGGAGGATTAATGGGACACTTTGGCGTGAAGAAGACGGAGGACGTACTTGCTACACATTTCTTTTGGCCAAAGATGAGACGGGATGTTGAGCGTTTTATTGCTCGATGCACTACATGTCAAAAAGCTAAGTCACGACTCAATCCTCATGGTTTATATATGCCTTTGCCTGTACCTAGTGTTCCTTGGGAGGATATATCTATGGACTTTGTTTTAGGTTTACCTCGAACAAAGAAGGGGAGGGATAGCATATTTGTTGTCGTGGATAGATTCTCGAAAATGGCACACTTTATACCATGTCATAAAAGCGATGATGCTGTTAATGTTGCTGATTTGTTCTTTCGTGAAATTATTCGCTTGCATGGTGTGCCAAATACTATTGTTTCGGATCGTGATACTAAATTTCTTAGCCACTTTTGGAGATGTTTATGGGCTAAGTTGGGGACTAAACTGCTTTTTAGTACTACTTGTCACCCCCAAACTGATGGACAAACTGAAGTAGTCAATAGAACGTTGTCTACTATGCTTAGGGCTGTTTTGAAGAATAATAAGAAAATGTGGGAGGAATGCTTGCCTCATATTGAATTTGCTTATAATCGTTCATTGCATTCTACTACTAAGATGTGCCCTTTTGAAGTTGTGTATGGTTTCCTACCTCGTGCACCTATTGATTTGTTGCCTCTTCCATCTTCGGAGAAGGTTAATTTTGATGCTAAACAACGTGCTGAATTGATTTTAAAAATGCATGAGTTAACTAAGGAAAACATTGAGCGGATGAATGCTAAATATAAACTTGCTGGAGATAAGGGTAGAAAACATGTTGTGTTTGCACCTGGAGATCTCGTTTGGTTACATTTGCGTAAGGATAGATTTCCCGATTTGCGCAAATCAAAGCTAATGCCACGTGCTGATGGTCCCTTTAAGGTGTTAGAGAAAATAAATGATAATGCATATAAACTTGAGCTGCCTGCAGATTTTGGGGTTAGTCCCACTTTTAACATTGCAGATTTGAAGCCTTATTTGGGTGAGGAAGATGAACTTCCGTCGAGGACGACTTCATTTCAAGAAGGGGAGGATGATGAGGACATCAATACAATTGTTACACCCACAGCCCCTGCTGCTATACATACTGGACCAATTACTAGAGCTCGTGCACGCCAACTAAATTACCAGGTACTTTCGTTTCTTGGTAATGATTCTAATGTTCATGAGAATATGATGCTGCCTAAATTGGATACATTTGTTTTGCTTACAAATGAAGGGTCTAGCTTGGAGAAGGATGAACATTGGAGCAAGAACAAGCATGGAGATGATGGCATGCGCAAGGGGAACAAGAACGGAGTTACAAGTGATGATTTCAGGACTTTGAAGCCACCATAATGGGTGCATGAAGCCTTGGACGAAATATACAAGATGCCACTTCATAAATTTCGTCCCGAGGCTATTTTAGGTGTTGCGTCACCTTATTATTGGGCCAGGCCCATGTAATTTCGAAATACATAAGTATAGGCTATTTTTAGAGTCCGTATGTGTGGGGAAACAAGAGATAGGGTTGATTTCGGACCCCTCCACCAAGGGTCACGAAATTCCCCCCTCTTCCTCCATATATACAGCCCTTAGGGCATCGTTTAGACTTTGGGTTTTGTTTAGATTAAAAGTTCGCCATAGCTGCAACTTCGCGTACTTCGTTTGTGTTCAACGACCAGACAAAGGCGTCACAGAACCCCACCTTGATCAATAAAGCTTTCATCTTATATTCGCAATATGCAGATTGCAATCTTAGTTTCTTGCTTGTTCTTCGTTTGCTCGCAGGAAACAGACCCTCGTGGTCAGGTTGATCGTGCTCCGGCGTGGTCAATAACCTCTCGGAGTTGGTTTAGCGATTGCTAAGGCGCGACGTCCTCGCACGTTCGTAGTCGGATCGTCAAAGTCGACTTCCACCAAAGCGAAATTCACCATCTCATCGAAAGACGGGACACCTTTGCCTCTATCACCAAGTAATAAGGAACATGCTTGCATAGGTACCACATCACAATCAACATAATCAGCATATGTAGAGATACTAAAATGCACACGAACAGTACGTGTTACCTTAACCTTGCCGCTGTTGTTGAACCATTGGATGTAGTAAGGATGTGGATGTGGTCTTGTGGTGAGAGAAAGCTTCTCCACCATCTCCATGCTAGCCAAGTTGTTGCAGCTCCCTCCGTCTATTATGACGCGCACAGAACGTTCCTTCACAACTCCCTTGGTATGGAACAAATTGTGCCTCTGATTTTGCTCAGCTTGTGTGACCTGCACACTCAAAACACGTTGAGCAACTAAACATTCATACCTGTCAGCGTCTTCAGGAGCCATGTATTGCGTCTCATGATCAGAATCATCTCCACCATGTTCTTCACGTGTAATAAGAGCCAATGTCTCCTCATCATAGTCACTAGCGGACTCATATCCACCATCCGCAGTAGCAATCATCACACGCGGAGATTTGCATTCCCTCGCATAATGACCTCCTCCCTTACAACGACGACAAATAATATCACTTGTGTGCCCTGTTGATGCCATGGAAGAAGAAGAACGCTGTGCAGGCCCCGCAGGTGTGCTCTTGGCATATAATGGTGGTTGTGCCTGTTTTCTTGTATCACGGCTGGAGGTGGCACCGGATGGAGGTGCTGGTGCAGTTGAAGTAGAAGATGCACGTGGTGTCCATGATGAAGGTCGGCCTGCAGAAAAGTTAGTTCGCCCCAATGCTTGTCGATCCTGCACTTCACGTTCAGCTTTACAAGCAAGATGGAATAAACGAGTGATATTAGTATACTCCTTATAGTCTAGAATGGTCTGAATCTCTCTATTTAATCCACCCAGAAAACGTGCAAGCATAGCTTCATTCTCCTCAACAATACCACATCTAATCATGCCAGTTTGTAATTCCTGATAATATTCTTCTACAGAATTTTTTCCTTGTGATGAGGACATCAATACAATTGTTACACCCACAGGCCCTGCTGCTATACATACTGGACCAATTACTAGAGCTCGTGCACGCCAACTAAATTACCAGGTACTTTCGTTTCTTGGTAATGATTCTAATGTTCATGAGAATATGATGCTGCCTAAATTGGATACATTTGTTTTGCTTACAAATGAAGGGCCTAGCTTGGAGAAGGATGAACATTGGAGCAAGAACAAGCATGGAGATGATGGCATGCGCAAGGGGAACAATAACGGACTTACAAGTGATGATTTCAGGACTTTGAAGCCACCATAATGGGTGCATGAAGCCTTGGACGAAATATACAAGATGCCACTTCATAAATTTCGTCCCGAGGCTATTTTAGGTGCTGCGTCACCTTATTATTGGGCCAGGCCCATGTAATTTCAAAATACATAAGTATAGGCTATTTTTAGAGTCCGTATGTGTGGGGAAACAAGAGATAGGGTTGATTTCGGACCCCTCCACCAAGGGCCACGAAATCCCCCCCTCTTCCTCCATATATACAGCCCTTAGGGCATCGTTTAGACTTTGGGTTTTGTTTAGATTAAAAGTTCGCCATAGCTGCAACTTCGCGTACTTCGTTTGTGTTCAACGACCAGACAAAGGCGTCACAGAACCCCACCTTGATCAATAAAGCTTTCATCTTATATTCGCAATATCCAGATTGCAATCTTAGTTTCTTGCTTGTTCTTCGTTTGCTCGCAGGAAACAGACCCTCGTGGTCAGGTTGATCGTGCTCCGGCGTGGTCAATAACCTCTCGGAGTTGGTTTAGCGATTGCTAAGGCGCGACGTCCTCGCACGTTCGTAGTCGGATCGTCAAAGTTGACTTCCACCAAAGCGATATCCATCATCTCATCGAAAGACGGGACACCTTTGCCTCTATCAAGTGGTATCAGATTTCCAGGTTGCTCGGTGAGATTTTACAGTTTTTCGTAGTTTAGATCGAGTCTGTTCTTCATACCTACAGTCCACGAAAAAGCCAAAAAAAATTAGGGTTAGTTCATCATATCCGAACCAATCTGAGCCTTTGCATAATCTTTTTAGGGTTTTGCTTTGTTGAATTTGCGGTTGCATCGTCGTGTCTAGTTGCTGGTCTTAGCGTTAGTCTTTTAGAGTTTCGAGTTCTGGTCATAAGTTGTCACGCCGCCACCTGATGAGGACACCAATACAATTGTTACACCCACAGCCCCTGCTGCTATACATACTGGACCAATTACTAGAGCTCGTGCACGCCAACTAAATTACCAGGTACTTTCGTTTCTTGGTAATGATTCTAATGTTCATGAGAATATGATGCTGCCTAAATTGGATACATTTGTTTTGCTTACAAATGAAGGGCCTAGCTTGGAGAAGGATGAACATTGGAGCAAGAACAAGCATGGAGATGATGGCATGCGCAAGGGGAACAAGAACGGAGTTACAAGTGATGATTTCAGGACTTTGAAGCCACCATAATGGGTGCATGAAGCCTTGGACGAAATATACAAGATGCCACTTCATAAATTTCGTCCCGAGGCTATTTTAGGTGCTGCGTCACCTTATTACTGGGCCAGGCCCATGTAATTTCGAAATACATAAGTATAGGCTATTTTTAGAGTCCGTATGTGTGGGGAAACAAGAGATTGGGTTGATTTCGGACCCCTCCACCAAGGGCCACGAAATTCCCCCCTCTTCCTCCATATATACAGCCCTTAGGGCATCGTTTAGACTTTGGGTTTTGTTTAGATTAAAAGTTCGCCATAGCTGCAACTTCGCGTACTTCGTTTGTGTTCAACGACCAGACAAAGGCGTCACAGAACCCCACCTTGATCAATAAAGCTTTCATCTTATATTCGCAATATCCAGATTGCAATCTTAGTTTCTTGCTTGTTCTTCGTTTGCTCGCAGGAAACAGACCCTCGTGGTCAGGTTGATCGTGCTCCGGCGTGGTCAATAACCTCTCGGAGTTGGTTTAGCGATTGCTAAGGCGCGACGTCCTCGCACGTTCGTAGTCGGATCGTCAAAGTCGACTTCCACCAAAGCGAAATCCACCATCTCATCGAAAGACGGGACACCTCCGCCTCTATCAAGACGATCCGACTACAAACGCGCACGATGTTGCGCCTTAGCAATCGCTAAACCAATCTCCTGAGGTTACTGACGATGCCGGAAGCACGGTCAGCCTGACCACGAAGGTCTATTTCTGCAAGCAATCGAAGAACGAGCAAGAATATGATAAAGCAATCTGAATATTGCAAATATATATGAGGTATTGATAATGGTGGGGATCCAGAAGCGGTCTTTGTCTGGTCGTTGGACACAAACGAAGTACACGAAGTTGCAATGGCTAACTTTTAACTAAACAAATCCCAAGGAAAAGCTACTAGATGGATCTACTTATATAGGAGCAAGGGGTGGCGGCCAAGGAGGTGGGAAGACGTCCCAAGGCAGCCTAAAACTAAATCTAGGTCGTACAAGGCCAATGGGCCCAAGTGGAGGTGATGTAACACCTTTGGACTTGTAGTTTGACTCGGATTCTGCTGCAGCATCAGATTGTTTCGTCCACAACTCAACGCTCCGGACGAATTTGAAGGTGATTCCAATTGGGTTGGAAAGTGCACGAAATCTAGTTTCCAACAAAAAAAGAATCACCCAATTTGGAGTCCGTATGAAAAACTTGTGTGCGTTTTGAGTCAGGTATGTCTGTGCAGTCCGAATCTGAATCCAGAACGTGAGAGACTTGGACTCTATCTTCTCTTGGGCCAAAAGTGACGTGAGAGAACTTTTTGGACAGCAAATAAACATCTCTTTCTTCCTTATCTTCATATGTGGATTGTACAAATGTCCCATACATCTGCAATTAGACAAAACACAAAAGTGTGTGAAGTATTTTTGTTCTCGATAACATAAATAGATTATTGAATAGTTTGCACTAGAAATCACCTGACAAATATGCATATATGCAATATTTTTGGTCATATCCAAGGTAGTCATGTCCTCATCAAGCGAGCAATAAAACGCTCAACATCCCGTCTCATTTTTGGCCAAAAAAATGTGTAGCAAGTATGTCCTCCGTCTTCTTCACGCCAAAGTGTCCCATTAGTCCTCCTCCATGCGCCTCCTGCAACAACAAAAGACGAACGGAGCTAGCTGGAATGCATAGCTTGTTAGCACGAAACACAAATCCATCATTAACGACAAACTTGTTCCACATTCTTCCTTCTTTACAATTCTGCATTACATCTTTAAAATCAGCATCATGCACATATTGATCTTTGATGGTCTCCAAACCAAATATTTTGAAGTCAAGTTGTGAAAGCATAGTATAGCGACGAGACAATGCATCAGCAATAACATTTTCTTTATCCTTCTTGTGTTTAATGACATAAGGGAAAGTCTCAATGAATTCAACCCATTTAGCATGTCTACGATTCAGTTTAGCTTGACTTTTATTATGTTTCAAAGATTCATGATCAGAATGTATAACAAATTCTTTGGGCCATAAATAATGTTGCCATGTTTCTAAAGTCCGAACAAGAGCATATAATTCTTTATCATAAGTAGAATAATTCAGACTAGGCCCACTCATTTTTTCAGAAAAGTATGCAACAGGTTTGCCATCTTGTAAAAAAACACCTCCTAATCCAATTCCACTAGCATCACATTCAAGCTCAAAAGTCTTATTAAAATCAGGAAGTTGGAGTAAAGGAGCATGTGTCAACTTATCTTTCAATAACGTGAAAGCTTCTTCCTGTGCGGTACCCCAAACAAAAGGCACATCCTTCTTTGTAAGCTCGTTGAGAGGTGCAGCAATGGTGCTGAAATCTCTCACAAAACGCTTATAGAATCCAGCGAGGCCAAGAAAACTGCTCATTTGTGTGATCGTTTTGGGCTGCGGCCAACTCTCAATAGTTTCAATCTTGGCTTTGTCAACTTCAATTCCCTGTGGAGTAACAACATAGCCAAGAACAAAAGGTGCACTTCCCATGGTTACCAAACAAACGTGCATCACGTAGAGCAATAAAAACAGCACGTAAATGTTCCAAATGTTCTTCCAAAGATTTGCTATAAATCAGTATATCATCAAAATAGACCACCACAAATCGTCTAATGAAAGCACGTAAAACTTCGTTCATTAGTCTCATGAAGGTACTAGGCGCATTAGTTAACCCAAAAGGCATGACTAACCACTCATATAAACTAAACTTAGTTTTAAATGCTGTTTTCCATTCATCACCCAATTTCATACGGATGGTATCCACTACGCAAATCAACTTTGGAAAATATTGTAGAGCCACTCAATTCATCAAGCATATCATCTAGCCTAGGAATAGGATGACGATAACGAATAGTAATATTATTAATGCCTCTACAATCAACACACATACGTGACGTACCATCCTTTTTAGGCACTAGTATAATAGGAACAACACAAGGACTAAAAGATTTGCGTATATAACCTTTGTCGAGCAGCTCCTGTACTTGACGCATAATCTCCTTCGTCTCCTCTGGATTGGTACGGTATGGTGCACGGTTGGGTAGCGATGCACCAGGAATTAAGTCAATTTGATGCTCAATCCCTCGAATAGATGGTAATCCCGGTGGCACGTCTTGTGGAAAGACGTCAGCGAACTTCTGCAAAATGTTAGTGACAGCAGGGGGCAAAGAGGAAGGCACGTCCTCGAATGAAAATAAAGCCTCTTTGCACACAAAAGCATAGCAAATAGATTTGCTAAAATCTAGCTCATCAATATCAGATTTAGTGGCAAGTAAACATGCACTTTTCAATTTAATTTCAGAAACAACACTAGATGGTTTACTATTAGGCTTCATTTTTTGCCCAAATTCTTTTGCCACAATCTGATTTTCACTCTTATTTTTCTCCTGTTTTCCTTTATTAGCTCTATTAATATCATCTTTCAAAATGGACTCAAGAGTCATAGGAAGCAAAGTAATATTTTTATCCTTATGAACAAGAGTATACTGATTGTTTCTACCATGGTGTACAGAATTTTTATCAAATTGCCATGGTCGACCAAGTAATAAGGGACATGCTTGCATAGGTACCACATCACAATCAACATAATCAGCATATGTAGAGATACTAAAATGCACACGAACAGTACGTGTTACCTTAACCTTGCCGCTGTTGTTGAACCATTGGAGGTAGTAAGGATGTGGATGTGGTCTTGTGGTGAGAGAAAGCTTCTCCACCATCTCCATGCTAGCCAAGTTGTTGCAGCTCCCTCCATCTATGATGACGCGCACAGAACGTTCCTTCACAACTCCCTTGGTATGGAACAAATTGTGCCTCTGATTTTGCTCAGCTTGTGTGACCTGCACGCTCAAAACACGTTGAGCAACTAAACATTCATACCTGTCAGTGTCTTCAGGAGCCATGTATTGCGTCTCATGATCAGAATCATCTCCACCGTGTTCTTCACGTGTAATAAGAGCCAACGTCTCCTCATCATAGTCACTAGCGGACTCATACCCACCATCCTCAGTAGCAATCATCACACACTGAGATTTGCATTCTCTCGCATAATGACCTCTTCCGTTACAACGACGACAAATAATATCACTTGTGTGCCCAGTTGATGCCATGTAAGAAGAAGAGCTCTGTGTAGGTGATAGAGGCAAAGGTGTCCCGTCTTTCGATGAGATGATGGATATCGCTTAGGTGGCAGTCGACTTTGACGATCCGACTATGAACGTGCGAGGACGTCGCGCCTTAGCAATCGCTAAACCAACTTCGAGAGGTTACTGACCACGCCGGAGCACGATCAACCTGACCACGAGGGTCTATTTCCTGCGAGCAAACGAAGAACAAGCAAGAAACTGAGATTGCAATCTGGATATTGCGAATATAAGATGAAAGCTTTATTGATCAAGGTGGGGTTCTGTGACGCCTTTGTCTGGTCGTTGAACACAAACGAAGTACGCGAAGCTGCAGCTATGGCGAACTTTTAATCTAAACAAAACCCAAAGTCTAACGATGCCCTAAGGGCTGTATATATGGAGGAAGAGGGGGGAATTTCGTGGCCCTTGGTGGAGGGGTCCGAAATCAACCCTATCTCTTGTTTCCCCACACATACGGACTCTAAAAATAGCCTATACTTATGTATTTCGAAATTACATGGGCCTGGCCCAATAATAAGGTGACGCAGCACCTAAAATAGCCTCGGGACGAAATTTATGAAGTGGCATCTTGTATATTTCGTCCAAGGCTTCATGCACCCATTATGGTGGCTTCAAAGTCCTGAAATCATCACTTGTAACTCCGTTCTTGTTCCCCTTGCGCATGCCATCATCTCCATGCTTCTTCTTGCTCCAATGTTCATCCTTCTCCAAGCTAGGCCCTTCATTCGTAAGCAAAACAAATGTATCCAATTTAGGCAGCATCATATTCTCATGAACATTAGAATCATTACCAAGAAACGAAAGTACCTGGTAATTTAGTTGGCGTGCACGAGCTCTAGTAATTGGTCCAGTATGTATAGCAGCAGGGGCTGTGGGTGTAACAATTGTATTGATGTCCTCATCATCCTCCCCTTGAAATGAAGTCGTCCTCGACGGAAGTTCATCTTCCTCACCCAAATAAGGCTTCAAATCTGCAATGTTAAAAGTGGGACTAACCCCAAAATCTGCAGGCAGCTCAAGTTTATATGCATTATCATTTATTTTCTCTAACACCTTAAAGGGACCATCAGCACGTGGCATTAGCTTTGATTTGCGCAAATCAGGAAATCTATCCTTACGCAAATGTAACCAAACAAGATCTCCAGGTGCAAACACAACATGTTTTCTACCCTTATCTCCAGCAAGTTTATATTTAGCATTCATACGCTCAATGTTTTCCTTAGTTAACTCATGCATTTTTAAAATCAATTCAGCACGTTGTTTAGCATCAAAATTAACCTTCTCCGAAGATGGAAGAGGCAACAAATCAATAGGTGCACGAGGTAGGAAACCATACACAACTTCAAAAGGGCACATCTTAGTAGTAGAATGCAATGAATGATTATAAGCAAATTCAATATGAGGCAAGCATTCCTCCAACATTTTCTTATTATTCTTCAAAACAGCCCTAAGCATAGTAGACAACGTTCGATTGACTACTTCAGTTTGTCCATCAGTTTGGGGGTGACAAGTAGTACTAAAAAGCAGTTTAGTCCCCAACTTAGCCCATAAACATCTCCAAAAGTGGCTAAGAAATTTAGTATCACGATCTGAAACAATAGTATTTGGCACACCATGCAAGCGAATAATTTCACGAAAGAACAAATCAGCAACATTAACAGCATCATCGCTTTTATGACATGGTATAAAGTGTGCCATTTTCGAGAATCTATCCACGACAACAAATATGCTATCCCTCCCCTCCTTTGTTCGAGGTAAACCTAAAACAAAGTCCATAGATATATCCTCCCAAGGAACACTAGGTACAGGCAAAGGCATATATAAACCATGAGGATTGAGTCGTGACTTAGCTTTTTGACATGTAGTGCAGCGAGCAATAAAACACTCAACATCCCATCTCATCTTTGGCCAAAAGAAATGTGTAGCAAGTACGTCCTCCGTCTTCTTCACGCCAAAGTGTCCCATTAATCCTCCTCCATGCGCCTCCTGCAACAACAAAAGACGAACGGAGCTAGCTGGAATGCATAGCTTGTTAGCACGAAACACAAATCCATCGTTAACGACAAACTTGTTCCGCATTCTTCCTTCTTTACAATTCTGCATTACATCTTTAAAATCAGCATCATGCACATATTGATCTTTGATGGTCTCCAAACCAAATATTTTGAAGTCAAGTTGTGAAAGCATAGTATAGCGACGAGACAATGCATCAGCAATAACATTTTCTTTTCCCTTCTTGTGTTTAATGACATAAGGGAAAGTCTCAATGAATTCAACCCATTTAGCATGTCTACGATTCAGTTTAGCTTGACTTTTAATATGTTTCAAAGATTCATGATCAGAATGTATAACAAATTCTTTGGGCCATAAATAATGTTGCCATGTTTCTAAAGTCCGAACAAGAGCATATAATTCTTTATCATAAGTAGAATAATTATGACTAGGCCCACTCAATTTTTCAGAAAAGTATGCAACAGGTTTGCCATCTTGTAATAACACACCTCCTAATCCAATTCCACTAGCATCACATTCAAGCTCAAAAGTCTTATTAAAATCAGGAAGTTGGAGTAAAGGAGCATGTGTCAACTTATCTTTCAATACCGTGAAGGCTTCTTCCTGTGCGGTACCCCAAAGAAAAGGCACATCTTTCTTTGTAAGCTCATTGAGAGGTGCAGCAATGGTGCTGAAATCTCTCACAAAACGCCTATAGAATCCAGCGAGGCCAAGAAAACTCCTCACTTGTGTGCCTGTTTTGGGCTGCGGCCAACTCTCAATAACTTCAATCTTGGCTTTATCAACTTCAATTCCCTGTGGAGTAACAACATAGCCAAGAAAAGATACTCGGTCGGTGCAAAAGGTGCACTTCCCAAGGTTACCAAACAAACGTGCATCACGTAGAGCAATAAAAACAGCACGTAAATGTTCCAAATGTCCTTCCAAAGATCTGCTATAAATCAATATGTCATCAAAGTAAACTACCACAAATCGTCCAATGAAAGCACGTAAAACTTCGTTCATTAATCTCATGAAAGTACTAGGTGCATTAGTTAACCCAAAAGGCATGACTAACCACTCATATAATCCAAACTTAGTTTTAAATGCTGTTTTCCATTCATCTCCCAATTTCATACGAATTTGATGGTAGCCACTACGCAAATCAACTTTGGAGAATATTGTGGAGCCACTCAATTCATCAAGCATATCATCTAGCCTAGGAATAGGATGACGATAACGAATAGTAATATTATTAATGCCTCTACAATCAACACACATACGTGATGTACCATCCTTTTTCGGCACTAGAATAATAGGAACAGCACAAGGACTAAGGGATTCGCGTATATAACCTTTGTCGAGAAGCTCTTGTACTTGACGCATAATCTCCTTGTCTCCTCTGGATTGGTACGGTATGGTGCACGGTTTGGCAGTGAAGCACCGGGAATTAAGTCAATCTGATGCTCAATCCCTCGAATAGGCGGTAATCCCGGTGGCACGTCTTGTGGAAAAACGTCAGCGAACTCCTGCAAAATGTTAGTGACAGCAGGAGGCAAAGAGGAAGGCACGTCCTCGAATGAAAATAATGCCTCTTTGCACACAAAAACATAGCAAACAGATTTGCTGAAATCTAGCTCATCAATATCAGATTTGGTGGCAAATAAACATGCACTTTTCAATTTAATTTCAGAAGCAACACTAGATGGTTTATTATTAGGCTTCATTTGTTGCTCAAATTCTTTTGCCACAATCTGATTTTCACTCTTATTCTTCTCCTGTTGTGCTTTATTAGCTCTATTAATATCATCTTTCAAAATGGAATCAGGAGTCATAGGAAGCAAAGTAATATTTTTATCCTTATGAACAAGAGTATAGTGATTGTTTCTACCATGGTGTAAAGAATTTCTATCAAATTGCCATGGTCTACCAAGTAATAAGGAACATGCTTGCATAGGTACCACATCACAATCAACATAATCAGCATATGTAGAGATACTAAAATGCACACGAACAGTACGTGTTACCTTAACCTTGCCGCTGTTGTTGAACCATTGGATGTAGTAAGGATGTGAATGCGGTCTTGTGGTGAGAGAAAGCTTCTCCACCATCTCCATGCTAGCCAAGCTGTTGCAGCTCCCTCCGTCTATTATGACGCGCACAGAACGTTCCTTCACAACTCCCTTGGTATGGAACAAATTGTGCCTCTGATTTTGCTCAGCTTGTGTGACCTGCACACTCAAAACACGTTGAGCAACTAAACATTCATACCTGTCAGCGTCTTCAGGAGCCATGTATTGTGTCTCATGATCAGAATCATCTCCACCATGTTCTTCACGTGTAATAAGAGCCAATGTCTCCTCATCATAGTCACTAGCGGACTCATATCCACCATCCGCGGTAGCAATCATCACACGCGGAGATTTGCATTCCCTCGCATAATGACCTCCTCCCTTACAACGACGACAAATAATATCACTTGTGTGCCCTGTTGATGCCATGGAAGAAGAAGAATGCTGTGCAGGCCCCGCAGGTGTGCTCTTGGCAGATAATGGTGGTTGTGCCTGTTTTCTTGTATCACGGCTGGAGGTGGCACCGGATGGAGGTGCTGGTGCAGTTGAAGTAGAAGATGCACGTGGTGTCCATGATGAAGGTCGGCCTGCAGAAAAGTTAGTTCGCCCCAATGCTTGTCGATCCTGCACTTCACGTTCAGCTTTACAAGCAAGATGGAATAAACGAGTGATATTAGTATACTCCTTATAGTCTAGAATGGTCTGAATCTCTCTATTTAATCCACCCAGAAAATGTGCAAGCATAGCTTCATTCTCCTCAACAATACCACATCTAATCATGCCAGTTTGTAATTCCTGATAATATTCTACTACAAAAAATTTTCCTTGTCTTAAACGCTGCAATTTTTGAAGCAATTCACGTTGATAATATGGTGGAACCCAACGCGTACGCATAGCAGTTTTCAAAGCAGCCCAAGTAGTTGGAATAGGATATAATCTACAATGTTCAGACCACCATACACATGCAAAACTAGTGAAAGCACAAACAGGAGCAGCAACTCGTCTGATAGAGGCAAAGGTGTCCCGTCTTTCGATGAGATGGTGGATTTCGCTTTGGTGGAAGTCGACTTTGACGATCCGACTACGAACGTGCGAGGACGTCGCGCCTTAGCAATCGCTAAACCAACTCCGAGAGGTTATTGACCACGCCGGAGCACGATCAACCTGACCACGAGGGTCTGTTTCCTGCGAGCAAACGAAGAACAAGCAAGAAACTAAGATTGCAATCTGGATATTGCGAATATAAGATGAAACCTTATTGATCAAGGTGGGGTTCTGAGACGCCTTTGTCTGGTCGTTGAACACAAACGAAGTACGCGAAGTTGCAGCTATGGCGAACTTTTAATCTAAACAAAACCCAAAGTCTAAACGATGCCCTAAGGGCTGTATATATGGAGGAAGAAGGGGGAATTTCGTGGCCCTTAGTGGAGGGGTCCGAAATCAACCCTATCTCTTGTTTCCCCACACATACGGACTCTAAAAATAGCCTATACTTATGTATTTCGAAATTACATGGGCCTGGCCCAATAATAAGGTGATGCAGCACCTAAAATAGCCTCGGTATGAAATTTATGAAGTGGCATCTTGTATATTTCGTCCAAGGCTTCATGCACCCATTATGGTGGCTTCAAAGTCCTGAAATCATCACTTGTAACTCCGTTCTTGTTCCCCTTGCGCATGCCATCATCTCCATGCTTGTTCTTGCTCCAATGTTCATCCTTCTCCAAGCTAGGCCCTTCATTTGTAAGCAAAACAAATGTATCCAATTTAGGCAGCATCATATTCTCATGAACATTAGAATCATTACCAAGAAACGAAAGTACCTGGTAATTTAGTTGGCGTGCACGAGCTCTAGTAATTGGTCCAGTATGTATAGCAGCAGGGGCTGTGGGTGTAACAATTGTATTGATGTCCTCATCATCGTCTCTCCTCAGGATATTGTAAACATGTAAATCGTTGTTCTGTTTCTAACTCCCAAGTAAGATATATATCAGGAACATATCTACCCTCAAATGGTGGAATATTCAATTTCAGTTTAGGAATATGGACATCATCTCGTACCTGAGGTGGTGGTGCGGGCCTACCATTACGAATATATACCTGAGGTCGACCTGGTGGTGGTGGTGCTGGTGGCTGCACGTAGTTCGGATTTTGATCAACCTCATCCTCATAATCTCCCACATAATCATCATCCTCCTGGGTACCAGCAGCAGCAGTAGCAGGAGCCAAAGAAGAACCAACAACACTAGCAGCGGCACCAGAATGTTGTCCTAGCTCAATAGGAACACGCTGTGCTCGTCCATACTGATTTGGAAGGGGGCGTAGTTGTTGTTGTTGCAGAGGTGCGACAGGTGCAGCCGGTGGTGGAAGACGCGCAAGCAGTTCATTAAATCTGTTATCGAGCTTTGTTTCGAACGTCTTCTCAAGGCCAGTAATCTTCTCCATGGCCTCTACAAAATTGTTCAGCACATCTTGCACCTGTTCAGTCATCATTTGCTGAAACTTATTATGAAGCTCCTTGTTCGATAAGTTCTCCCAGTCAATCTCGTCGGCTTGTGATCCTGGCATGGTTAGCAGCAATAGAAACACACAAGAATATGATCCTACAGACTACTAAGAAGTGGTGGTGGTGTATCACAAATCCGTCAAGCAAATCTCAAATTCTTACCAGTTCTTACCCAGCAGCAGGCGGTGATCGGCAACCGTTGTCGTCAAAACTCTCAAAGCTTGGATAGAGCGATTACCAGGGAGAGTCAAACGCACGACGTAGATGTATGTGGAGCTGGGAAGGCTTATAATATGGTAGCAAAAAGGATCAGCAATAATCAATTCAGAGATGCAAAGTTGAATAAACGCTCAACGACGGTACTGTGCTGGTCCTAGGCTAGACTGTGCTAGAGACGCGAGCCTAGAACACCAACAAAATCACGGCGCGGCACGTAAACAAGGGAAAAGCACACTCTGAAAAAAAAAATTCGCTCTTTTTTTTTGCGCTCTTTTTTTTTTGCGCTGCTTTTTTTTTTGCGAAAAATCACTATAATGGCGAGTGTCTGAAAACTCTTCCTAGCTCAAACGGACAGGATGGGCACGAAATTTTTTCGACCAATTTTTTTTTTTCGACTGCCCGGACCCAAAAACTGGAAACGGGTCAAAAAAAACTTCCTATAATGGCACCTGTCTCAAAACACTCAGAAACACCTAAAAATAGGATAGCCAGAATTTTTTTTTCCCGAAACCTACTCCGGCAAGGAAACACGAATCGGAATCTAGATGGATCTCGAAAACAAACCTAATATGCAAGGAACTCGGATTGGTGGTGGATATATGGTGGTGGTAGATGGCAGCGGTGGTGGTAGCGGTGGTAGTATATGGATATGGATCGGTGGTGGTATATGGACACGGATTGGTGGTGGTATATGGATACGAATTCGGAGCGGTGGCGGATAAGCGGTGGTGGTAGATGGCAGGGGCGATGATGATGGTGCGGCGGCGGCGTGACAACTTATGACCAGAACTCGAAACTCTAAAAGACTAGACTCTAAGACCAGCAACTAGACACGACGATGCAACCGCAAATTCAACAAAGCAAAACCCTAAAAAGATTATGCAAAGGCTCAGATTGGTTCGGATATGATGAACTAACCCTAATTTTTTTTGTGGCTTTTTCGTGGACTGTAGGTATGAAGAACAGACTCGATCTAAACTATGAAAAACTGTAAAATCTCACCGAGCAACCTGGAAATTTGATACCACTTAATAGAGGCGGGGTGTCCCGATCTTTCGATGAGATGGTAACTATCGATTTGGTGGAGACGACTTTGACGATCCGACTACAAACGTGCACGACGTTGCGCCTTAGCAATCGCTAAACCAATCTCTAGAGGTTATTGACCACGCCGGTGCACGATCAACCTGACCACGAAGGTCTATTCCTGCAAGCAATCGAAGAACGAGCAAGAATATGATAAAAGCAATCTGAATATTGCAAATATGTATGAAGTATTGATAAAGGTGGGGATCCGAAAGCGGTCTTGGCCTGGTCGTTGGACACAAACGAAGTACACGAAGTTGCGTTGGCTAACTTTTAACTAAACAAATCCCCAAAATCTAAACGATGCCCTAAGGGCTGTATATATGGAGGAAGAGGGGGGGGGGGAATTTCGTGGCCCTTGGTGGAGGGGTCCGAAATCAACCCTATCTCTTGTTTCCCCACACATACGGACTCTAAAAATAGCCTATACTTATGTATTTCGAAATTACATGGGCCTGGCCCAATAATAAGGTGACGCAGCACCTAAAATAGCCTCAGGACGAAATTTGTGAAGTGGCATCTTGTATATTTCGTCCAAGGCTTCATGCACCCATTATGGTGGCTTCAAAGTCCTGAAATCATCACTTGTAACTCCGTTCTTGTTCCCCTTGCGCATGCCATCATCTCCATGCTTGTTCTTGCTCCAATGTTCATCCTTCTCCAAGCTAGGCCCTTCATTTGTAAGCAAAACAAATGTATCCAATTTAGGCAGCATCATATTCTCATGAACATTAGAATCATTACCAAGAAACGAAAGTACCTGGTAATTTAGTTGGCGTGCACGAGCTCTAGTAATTGGTCCAGTATGTATAGCAGCATGGGCTGTGGGTGTAACAATTGTATTGATGTCTCATCATAACCCTAATTTTTTTTGTGGCTTTTTCGTGGACTGTAGGTATGAAGAACAGACTCGATCTAAACTACGAAAAACTGTAAAATCTCACCGAGCAACCTGGAAATCTGATACCACTTGATAGAGGCAAAGGTGTCCCGTCTTTCGATGAGATGATGGATATCGCTTAGGTGGCAGTCGACTTTGACGATCCGACTACGAACGTGCGAGGACGTCGCGCCTTAGCAATCGCTAAACCAACTCCGAGAGGTTATTGACCACGCCGGAGCACGATCAACCTGACCACGAGGGTCTGTTTCCTGCGAGCAAACGAAGAACAAGCAAGAAACTGAGATTGCAATCTGGATATTGCGAATATAAGATGAAAGCTTTATTGATCAAGGTGGGGTTCTGTGACGCCTTTGTCTGGTCGTTGAACACAAACGAAATCGCGAAGTTGCAGCTATGGCGAACTTTTAATCTAAACAAAACCCAAAGTCTAAACGATGCCCTAAGGGATGTATATATGGAGGAAGAAGGGGGAATTTCGTGGCCCTTGGTGGAGGGGTCCGAAATCAACCCTATCTCTTGTTTGCCCACACATACGGACTCTAAAAATAGCCTATACTTATGTATTTCGAAATTACATGGGCCTGGCCCAATAATAAGGTGACGCAGCACCTAAAATAGCCTCGGGACGAAATTTATGAAGTGGCATCTTGTATATTTTATCCAAGGCTTCATGCACCCATTATGGTGGCTTCAAAGTCCTGAAATCATCACTTGTAACTCCGTTCTTATTCCCCTTGCGCATGCCATCATCTCCATGCTTGTTCTTGCTCCAATGTTCATCCTTCTCCAAGCTAGGCCCTTCATTTGTAAGCAACACAAATGTATCCAATTTAGGCAGCATCATATTCTCATGAACATTAGAATCATTACCAAGAAACGAAAGTACCTGGTAATTTAGTTGGCGTGCACGAGCTCTAGTAATTGGTCCAGTATGTATAGCAGCAGGGGCTGTGGGTGTAACAATTGTATTGATGTCCTCATCAGTAGGCCCGGCAGGTGCGCTCTTGGCAGATAGTGGAGGTTGTGCCTGCTTTCTTGTATCACGGCTGGAGGTAGCAGCTGATGGAGGTGCTGGTGTAGTGGAAGTAGAGGATGCACGTGGTGTCCATGATGAAAGTCGACCTGCAGAAAAGTTAGTTCGCGCCAATGCTTGTCGATCCTGCACTTCACGTTCAGCTTTACAAGCAAGATGGACTAAACGAGTGATATTAGTATACTCCTTATACTCTAGAATGGTCTGAATCTCTCTATTTAATCCACCTATAAAACGTGCAAGCATAGCTTCATTCTCCTCAACAATACCACATCTAATCATGCCAGTTTGTAATTCCTGATAATATTCTTCTACAGAATTTTTTCCTTGTCTTAAACGCTGCAATTTTTGAAGCAATTCACATTGATAATATGCAGGAACCCAACGAGTACGCATAGCAGTTTTCAAAGCAGCCCAAGTAGCGGGAATAGGATATAATCTACAATGTTCAGACCACCATACACATGCAAAACTAGTGAAAGCACAAACAGCAGCAGCAACCCGTCTCTCCTCGGGATATTGTAAACATGTAAAACGTTGTTCAGTTTCTAACTCCCAAGTAAGATATATATCAGGAACATATCTACCCTCAAATGGTGGAATATTCAATTTCAGTTTCGGAATATGGACATCATCTCGTACCTGAGGTGGTGGTGCAGGCCTACCATTACGAATATATACCTGAGGTCGACCTGCTGGTGGTGGTGCTGGTGGCTGCACGTAGTTCTGATTTTGATCAACCTCATCCTCATAATCACCCGCATACTCGTCATCCTCCTCGGTACCAGCAGCAGCAGTAGCAGGAGCCAAAGAGGCACCAACAGCAGTAGCAGCGGCACCAGAATTTTGTCCTGGCTCAATAGGAACATGCTGAGCTCGTCCATACTGATTCGGAAGGGGGCGTAGTTGTTCTTGTTGCAGAGGTGCGATAGGTGCAGCCGGCGGTGGTTGTGGAAAATGCGCGAGCAATTCATTAAACTTGCTATCAAGCTTTGTTTCAAACGTCTTCTCAACGCCATCTATCTTCTCCATGGCCTCGTCAAATCTGTTTAGCACATCTTGCACCTGTCCACTCATCATTTGCTGAAATTTATCATGTAGCTGTTTGTTCGTCAGGTTCTCCCAATCAGTCTCATCGGCTTGTGATCCTACCATGGTTAGCAGCAAATAGAAACACACAAGAATATGATCCTACAGACTACTAAGAAGTGGTGGTGGTGTATCACAAACCCATCAAGCAAATCTCAAATTCTTACCAGTTCTTACCCAGCAGCAGGTGGTGATCGGCAACCGTTGTAGTCAAAACTCGGAGTATCGCGTGATCTGGAAATCAGACTGGTGGCGGATGGCTATTTTTCTTCTGCGGATGGCTCAGAAGTTGGGGAGTCCTTCTCTGTCACGACTTGGAGTATCGCGTGATCTGGAAATCGAGAACAATGCAACAATTACTGGACTTGGACTAGGACTAGTGGCGGAGATGAATCTGGTGGAACTCGGACTGGTGGCGGAGATGAATCTGGTGGAACACGGACAGGTGGCGGATATATGTTGCAGGTGAACTCGGATTGGCGTGATGGCGGCGGATATGTGGTGGCGTATATGGATTCGGATTGGCAGTGAATATGTGGTGGTGGTATATGGCAACAGCGACGATGATGATGCGGTGGTGATATATGGCAGCGGCGACGTGACAACCTGTGAACAGAATCGAAACTCTAAAAGACTAGACGCTAAGACCAGCAACTTGACATGACGATGCAACCGCAAATTCAACAAAGCAAATACAGAAAAGATTATGCAAAGGCTCAGATTGGCTCGGATGGGATGAACTAACCCTAATTATTATTTTTTGGCTTTTTCGTGGACTATAGATATGAAGAACAGACTCGATCTAAACTACGAAAAAAAACTGTAAAATCTCACCAAGCAACCTGGAAATCTGATGCTACTTGATAGAGGCAAAAGTGTCCCGTCTTTCGATGAGATGATGGTTTTCGCTTTGGTGGAAGTCGACTTTGACGATCCGACTACGAACGTGCGAGGACGTCGCGCCTTAGCAATCGCTAAACCAACTCCGAGAGGTTATTGACCACGCCGGAGCACGATCAACCTGACCACGAGGGTTTGTTTCCTGCGAGTAAACGAAGAACAAGCAAGAAACTGAGATTGCAATCTGGATATTACGAATATAAGATGAAAGCTTTATTGATCTAGGTGGGGTTCTGTGACGCCTTTGTCTGGTCGTTGAACACAAACAAAGTACGCGAAGTTGCAGCTATGGCGAACTTTAATCTAAACAAAACCCAAAGTCTAAACGGTGCCCTAAGGGCTGTATATATGGAGGAAGATGGGGGGGGGGGGATTTCGTGACCCTTGGTGGAGGGGACCGAAATCAACCCTATCGCTTGTTTCCCCACACATACGGACTCTAAAAATAGCCTATACTTATGTATTTCGAAATTACATGGGCCTGGCCCAATAATAAGGTGACGCAGCACCTAGAATAGCCTCTAGACAAAATTTGTGAAGTGGCATCTTGTATATTTCGTCCAAGGCTTCATGCACCCATTATGGTGGCTTCAAAGTCCTGAAATCATCACTTGTAACTCCGTTCTTGTTCCCCTTGCGCATGCCATCATCTCCATGCTTGCGCTTGCTCCAATGTTCATCCTTCTCCAAGCTAGGCCCTTCATTTGTAAGCAAAACAAATGTATCCAATTTAGGCAGCATCATATTCTCATGAACATTAGAATCATTACCAAGAAACGAAAGTACCTGGTACTTTAGTTGGCGTGCGCGAGCTCTCGTAATTGGTCCAGTATGTATAGCAGCAGGGGCTGTGGGTGTAACAATGGTATTGATGTCCTCATCAGACCCCGAAGACACCTGAAGCTCTCCCTTGAAGTCGGATCATCCGGACCCTGCCCGGACGTCCGGACCCCCAGCCGGACATCCGGCCCTGCGCCTCCACCAGCCGAGCATCCGGCTCATCCGGGCCTCCTCCCGGACCCTCCGGACCAGCCCGGATCATCCGGCTCCGGACCCGGATCATCCGGCCAGCGCCTGTGCGTGCGTGTTGGGCTGAGCCCATGTACCCCTTCGCCCCCTAGTCTATTTATAGGACTCCACCCTCTCCTTTTGAGACTTAGCATTGGATTAGCTCATGTTTGTGTGAGAGCCTTTGCTCATCCACTTGGATACTTCTCCTCGGAGATCAGGACCTCTCCGGAGAAGATCCCCAAGCGGATTCAAGACCCCTCTTTAGGGAAGACCATCAAGGCCTCCTCTTGGAGAAGAACGGTTCCGTTGTATCCTTTCCCTTTGTTGATTGTGGATCATATGTTACTCCGTGTGTTCGGTGATCTAGTGATAGAGGCGAGGGTCCTGATCTTTCGATGAGATGATAACTATCAATTTGGTGAAGATGACTTTGACGATCCGACTACAAACATGCACGACGTTGCGCCTTAGCAATCGCTAAACCAACTCCGAGAGGTTATTGACCACGCCGAAGCACAATCAACCTGACTACGAAGGTCTATTCCTGCAAGCAATCGAAGAACAAGCAAGAATATGATAAAGCAATCTGAATATTGCGAATATAGATGAAGTATTGATAAAGGTGGGGATCCGTAAGCGGTCTTGGTCTGGTCGTTGGACACAAACAAAGTACACGAAGTTGCAATGGCTAACTTTTAACTAAACAAATCCCAAGGAAAAGCTACTAGATGGATCTACTTATATAGGAGCAAGGGGTGGCGGCCAAGGAGGTGGGAGTACGTCCCAAGGCAGCCTAAAACTAAATCTAGGTCGTACAAGGCCAATGGGCCCAAGTGGAGGTGATGTAACACCTTTGGACTTGTAGTTTGACTCGGATTCTGCTGCAGCATCAGATTGTTTCGTCCACAACTCAATGCTCCGGACGAATTTGAAGGTGATTCCAATTGGGTTGGAAAGTGCACGAAATCTAGTTTCCAACAAAAAAAGAATCACCCAATTCGGAGTCCGTATGAAAAACTTGTGTGCGTTTTGAGTCAGGTGTGTCTGTGCAGTCCGAATCTGAATCCAGAACGTGAGAGACTTGGACTCTATCTTCTCTTGGGCCAAAAATGACGTGAGAGAACTTTTTGGACAGCAAATAAACATCTCTTTCTTCCTTATCTTCATATGTGGATTGTACAAATGTTCCATACACCTGCAATTAGACAAAACACAAAAATGTGTGAAGTATTTTTGTTCTGGATAACATAAATAGATTATTGAATAGTTTGCACTAGAAATCACCTGACAAATATGCATATATGCAATATTTTTGGTCATATCCAAGGTAGTCATGTCCTCATCATCCTCCCCTTCTTGAAAATAAAGCCGTCCTCGGCGTTGCTTAATCTGAAATGTGGCTAACAAAAGAGACAAGGTGTATATGTTGTATATGTATATGTCATCCATTTTTACTTCCCTTGATTTTTGCATATATGACACATGAATAGATGAGTAACTTGCATAGTTCATAAAATCTAAAGCCAAAAAATTAGCACAAGAAGTAGAAGGCATGAAAATATTGCAACTCAGTTTGCACATATAAGTGAAGCTCTTATTCATTTCAAAAGATTGAAAATGTTCATCATTAAACCATCCCAACATTGGTGAATAAACCTTACTTGCATCAAATTTACATGCTACAACATGCTTAAATAAGCAAACATGCAATAAGTCATTCAACACAGAATCATCACCAAGATTAGAGGTCATATCAAAATGATTAAACATTGGTTCTTTTGCATCAATAGTTAATTCAATGGGTGCACTCAAAATTGTTGGTATTTCAGTTGTTTGATCACATGGCAAAGTCAAATTATCAACGTAGTCCTCTAAAATAGGTGGTGTGATCAAAGTAGTGGGTAGCTCATCAGATGGTGCATTCAAATTGACAAGGCATTCATCATTCTCATGTAGAGATGGAAGATCAGTACCTTTGTCATTACCTCTTATGATCAACTCAGATGATGTAGCCACTCTCGGGGGCGATGTGTCACATGGTTGAGGTGATGTAGTCCTGACAACAACGGATGTGGTTGTCATAGTATGCCTAGTAGTTGAAGGAACAATCATATCAACTCTTGGAATGTGCACCGTGCGCTTGTTCTCCTCGTGGCCAACACGTCGTTTTATTTCCTGTTCAGCTTTGCAAGCAAGATGAAACAAATGGTCCATAGGATAACACTCTTCATGAATTAGTATCTCTTGAATATCACGGTTTAATCCTCCCCAAAATCTATCCATAAAATCATCTTCACTTTCTTCTAAAGAGGAATGCAACAAGGTAGTTTGTAAATCATCATAATATTTTGTTACAGTTTCACTACCTTGTTTTAAGTGTTGCAACTTCTTAATCATGTCACGAGTATAATAAGCAGGGATGAAAGTATGTCGCATGGCAAGTTTCAAATCATCCCAAGTAGTAGGTATATAATCAGGGTGTAACCGACAATATTCACTCCACCAAACCAAAGCATAACCAGTGAAAGAACCAACCGCAACCTTAACCTTTTTATGTTCATCGAAATTATGGGAAGCAAATATATTTTTTATGTCGAACTCCCATTCAATATATAAAGCAGGTTTAAAACGGCCATTAAATGGTGGTATAGATACATTAACCTGATCATGTGCATTTGGATGTTTGTGCACCTCTCGTGACGGTTGTGGTATTTGCAAAGGTGGTGGCACGTCTCCCGCGATCGACAAAGCCCATGAATTGACTCGGGATCCTGTCATGATTAGTAGAACAAGAAACAAAACTCAAAAATAATGTTCCTATAACTACTAGGATGTGGTGGTAAAACGCTCACAGTAAAGCAAATATCAATGTCTTACAAGTTCTTACCATGCAGCAGGCGGTGATCGGCAACCAGCGGTGTCAAGTAACTCCAAATATTGAGTAAAGCGATTGCCAGGGGAGCGTACGTATACACGGTGTAGAAATATGTGGAGCTGGGTTGGCTATATATGGTAGCAAAAGATTAGCAATAATCAATTCAAAGATGCAATGTTGAATAAACGCTCAACGATGGTACTGTGCTGGTCCTAGGCTAGACCGGACTAGAGACGCGAGCCTAGAACACTAATGAGGTCACGGCGTAGCACAACTAGCATCAATGGAGGATACTAAGTAGCTCTTGACAGCAAGATATAAGTGAAGATCACAACGACAGTGAAGATAATGATGAAAAACAACTGCCAAGCAGGATATACAACAACTCTCTCTCCAACTTTCCTCTTGAAAAGTTTGAGACAATTTTCTGATAAATTCTTTTAAAGAATGCTACTAACTCAAGCTTTCCAATGCAAAAAGAATCACTCAATTCCGAGTTGATATGAGGAGTCAAAGAATTCTAAAACTGGCCTGAAAAATTGGAACAAGCTGTGTTCACGAACTTCAGAGGGCAAAAAGACCTATTTAGAAGCCGATTTTGAGGTCTCAAATATTGAACTAGCTTCTGCAACTATTTAGATGCGGCTCGTCGCTATCTTCAATTTGAGTACTCACGGAGCCAAAACTGACTTCGTATGAGGAAGATACACCTGTTTTACTGAACAGTGCGCAAAACAGATTCCAATCCGAATTCAACTACGAGATTGAGTCTAAAAAGATCCGAATTTTGTTTTTTTTTCCTTTTTTTTTCCTCACACTTTTTTTTCTTTCTCTCCTTTTTTTCTCTGACTTTTTTTTCTCTCGTTTTTTTTCTCTCTTTTTTTTCTCCCTCTTTCCAAAACAAACTAGATAAGATGCAGATTGGATCAAGTGAAGATGTGAACGATCTCAACTATTATTATGACAATGAATGGTGGGTAGCACGTGGTGGAAATTGATGGATGGGTGGTGGACAGCGGAAGAGATAATGATGCAGCGGTGGCATGACTAATGTGAACAGAACTCGAAACTCTAAACGAACTAGACACTAAGACCAGCAACTCGACACGAAGATGCAACCGATAATTCAACTATGCAAGCAATGAAAAGAAAATTGCAAAGGCTCAGACTGGCTTGGACCAAGGATGAATAGATCTAACCCTTTTTTGTGGCTTTTTCTTGGACAATAGGTAAGAAAATAAATCTAATCTAGGAAAACTGGAAATTCTCACCGAGCAACCTGAAAACTGATACCACTTGATAGAGGCGAGGGTCCCGATCTTTCGATGAGATGATAACTATCAATTTGGTGAAGATGACTTTGACGATCCGACTACAAACGTGCACGACGTTGCGCCTTAGCAATCGCTAAACCAACTCCGAGAGGTTATTGACCACGCCGAAGCACAATCAACCTGACCACGAAGGTCTATTCCTGCAAGCAATCGAAGAACAAGCAAGAATATGATAAAGCAATCTGAATATTGCGAATATAGATGAAGTATTGATAAAGGTGGGGATCCGTAAGCGGTCTTGGTCTGGTCATTGGACACAAACAAAGTACACGAAGTTGCAATGGCTAACTTTTAACTAAACAAATCCCAAGGAAAAGCTACTAGATGGATCTACTTATATAGGAGCAAGGGGTGGCGGCCAAGGAGGTGGGAGGTGATAGAGGCAAAGGTGTCCCGTCTTTCGATGAGATGATGGATATCGCTTTGGTGGAAGTCGACTTTGACGATCCGACTACGAACGTGCGAGGACGTCGCGCCTTAGCAATCGCTAAACCAACTCCGAGAGGTTATTGACCACGCCGGAGCACGATCAACCTGACCACGAGGGTCTGTTTCCTGCGAGCAAACGAAGAACAAGCAAGAAACTAAGATTGCAATCTGGATATTGCGAATATAAGATGAAAGCTTTATTGATCAAGGTGGGGTTCTGTGACGTCTTTGTCTGGTCGTTGAACACAAACGAAGTACGCGAAGTTGCAGCTATGACGAACTTTTAATCTAAACAAAACCCAAAGTCTAAACGATGCCCTAAGGGTTGTATATATGGAGGAAGAGGGGGGAATTTCGTGGCCCTTGATGGAGGGGTCCGAAATCAACCCTATCTCTTGTTTCCCCACACATACGGACTCTAAAAATAGCCTATACTTATGTATTTCGAAATTACATGGGCCTGGCCCAATAATAAGGTGACGCAGCACCTAAAATAGCCTCGGAACGAAATTTATGAAGTGGCATCTTGTATATTTCGTCCAAGGCTTCATGCACCCATTATGGTGGCTTCAAAGTCCTGAAATCATCACTTGTAACTCCGTTCTTGTTTCCCTTGCGCATGCCATCATCTCCAGGCTTGTTCTTGCTCCAATGTTCATCCTTCTCCAAGCTAGGCCCTTCATTTGTAAGCAAAACAAATGTATCCAATTTAGGCAGCATCATATTCTCATGAACATTAGAATCATTACCAAGAAACGGAAGTACCTGGTAATTTAGTTGGCGTGCACGAGCTCTAGTAATTGGTCCAGTATGTATAGCAGTAGGGGCTGTGGGTGTAACAATTGTATTGATGTCCTCATCATCCTCCCCTTCTTGAAATGAAGTCGTCCTCGACGGAAGTTCATCTTCCTCACCCAAATAAGGCTTCAAATCTGCAATGTTAAAAGTGGGACTAACCCCAAAATCTGCAGGCAGCTCAAGTTTATATGCATTATCATTTATTTTCTCTAACACCTTAAAGGGACCATCAGCACGTGGCATCATCTTTGATTTGCGCAAATCAGGAAATCTATCCTTACGCAAATGTAACCAAACAAGATCTCCAGGTGCAAACACGACATGTTTTCTACCCTTATCTCCAGCAAGTTTATATTTAGCATTCATACGCTCAATGTTTTCCTTAGTTAACTCATGCATTTTTAAAATCAATTCAGCACGTTGTTTAGCATCAAAATTAACCTTCTCCGAAGATGGAAGAGGCAACAAATCAATAGGTGCACGAGGTAGGAAACCATACACAACTTCAAAAGGGCACATCTTAGTAGTAGAATGCAATGAACGATTATAAGCAAATTCAATATGAGGCAAGCATTCCTCCCACATTTTCTTATTATTCTTCAAAACAGCCCTAAGCATAGTAGACAACGTTCTATTGACTACTTCAGTTTGTCCATCAGTTTGGGGGTGACAAGTAGTACTAAAAAGCAGTTTAGTCCCCAACTTAGCCCATAAACATCTCCAAAAGTGGCTAAGAAATTTAGTATCACGATCTGAAACAATAGTTTTTAGCACACCATGCAAGCGAATAATTTCACGAAAGAACAAATCAGCAACATTAACAGCATCATCGCTTTTATGACATGGTATAAAGTGTGCCATTTTCGAGAATCTATCCACGACAACAAATATGCTATCCCTCCCCTTCTTTGTTCGAGGTAAACCTAAAACAAAGTCCATAGATATATCCTCCCAAGGAACACTAGGTACAGGCAAAGGCATATATAAACCATGAGGATTGAGTCGTGACTTAGCTTTTTGACATGTAGTGCAGCGAGCAATAAAACGCTCAACATCCCGTCTCATCTTTGGCCAAAAGAAATGTGTAGCAAGTACGTCCTCCGTCTTCTTCACGCCAAAGTGTCCCATTAATCCTCCTCCATGCGCCTCCTGCAACAACAAAAGACAAACGGAGCTAGCTGGAATGCATAGCTTGTTAGCACGAAACACAAATCCATCGTTAACAACAAACTTGTTCCACATTCTTCCTTCTTTACAATTATGCATTACATCTTTAAAATCAGCATCATGCACATATTGATCTTTGATGGTCTCTAAACCAAATATTTTGAAGTCAAGTTGTGAAAGCATAGTATAGCGACGAGACAATGCATCAGCAATAACATTTTCTTTTCCCTTCTTGTGTTTAATGACATAAGGGAAAGTCTCAATGAATTCAACCCATTTAGCATGTCTACGATTCAGTTTAGCTTGACTTTTAATATGTTTCAAAGATTCATGATCAGAATGTATAACAAATTCTTTGGGCCATAAATAATGTTGCCATGTTTCTAAAGTCCGAACAAGAGCATATAATTCTTTATCATAAGTAGAATAATTCAGACTAGGCCCACTCAATTTTTCAGAAAAGTATGCAACAGGTTTGCCATCTTGTAATAACACACCTCCTAATCCAATTCCGCTAGCATCACATTCAAGCTCAAAAGTCTTATTAAAATCAGGAAGTTGGAGTAAAGGAGCATGTGTCAACTTATCTTTCAATACCGTGAAGGCTTCTTCCTGTGCGGTACCCCAAAAAAAAGGCACATCTTTCTTTGTAAGCTCATTGAGAGGTGCAGCAATGGTGCTGAAATCTCTCACAAAACGCCTATAGAATCCAGCGAGGCCAAGAAAACTCCTCACTTGTGTGACCGTTTTGGGCTGCGGCCAACTCTCAATAGCTTCAATCTTGGCTTTATCAACTTCAATTCCCTGTGGAGTAACAACATAGCCAAGAAAAGATACTCGGTCGGTGCAAAAGGTGCACTTCCCAAGGTTACCAAACAAACGTGCATCACGTAGAGCAATAAAAACAGCACGTAAATGTTCCAAATGTTCCTCCAAAGATCTGCTATAAATCAATATGTCATCAAAGTAAACTACCACAAATCGTCCAATGAAAGCACGTAAAACTTCGTTCATTAATCTCATGAAAGTACTAGGTGCATTAGTTAACCCAAAAGGCATGACTAACCACTCATATAATCCAAACTTAGTTTTAAAAGCTGTTTTCCATTCATCTCCCAATTTCATACGAATTTGATGGTAGCCACTACGCAAATCAACTTTGGAGAATATTGTAGAGCCACTCAATTCATCAAGCATATCATCTAGCCTAGGAATAGGATGACGATAACGAATAGTAATATTATTAATGCCTCTACAATCAACACACATACGTGATGTACCATCCTTTTTCGGCACTAGAATAATAGGAACAGCACAAGGACTAAGGGATTCGCGTATATAACCTTTGTCGAGAAGCTCTTGTACTTGACGCATAATCTCCTTCGTCTCCTCTGGATTGGTATGGTATGGTGCACGGTTTGGCAGTGAAGCACCGGGAATTAAGTCAATCTGATGCTCAATCCCTCGAATAGGCGGTAATCCCGGTGGCACGTCTTGTGGAAAAACGTCAGCGAACTCCTGCAAAATGTTAGTGACAGCAGGAGGCAAAGAGTGATAGAGGCAAAGGTGTCCCGTCTTTCGATGAGATGGTGGATTTCGCTTTGGTGGAAGTCGACTTTGACGATCCGACTACGAACGTGCGAGGACGTCGCGCCTTAGCAATCGCTAAACCAACTCCGAGAGGTTATTGACCACGCCGGAGCACGATCAACCTGACCACGAGGGTCTGTTTCCTGCGAGCAAACGAAGAACAACCAAGAAACTAAGATTGCAATCTGGATATTGCGAATATAAGATGAAAGCTTTATTGATCAAGGTGGGGTTCTGTGACGCCTTTGTCTGGTCGTTGAACACAAACGAAGTACGCGAAGTTGCAGCTATGGCGAACTTTTAATCTAAACAAAACCCAAAGTCTAAACGATGCCCTAAGGGCTGTATATATGGAGGAAGAGGGGGGAATTTCGTGGCCCTTGGTGGAGGGGTCCGAAATCAACCCTATCTCTTGTTTCCCCACACATACGGACTCTAAAAATAGCCTATACTTATGTATTTCAAAATTACATGGGCCTGGCCCAATAATAAGGTGACGCAGCACCTAAAATAGCCTCGGGACGAAATTTATGAAGTGGCATCTTGTATATTTCGTCCAAGGCTTCATGCACCCATTATGGTGGCTTCAAAGTCCTGAAATCATCACTTGTAACTCCGTTCTTGTTCCCCTTGCGCATGCCATTATCTCCATGCTTGTTCTTGCTCCAATGTTCATCCTTCTCCAAGCTAGGCCCTTCATTTGTAAGCAAAACAAATGTATCCAATTTAGGCAGCATCATATTCTCATGAACATTAGAATCATTACCAAGAAACGAAAGTACCTGGTAATTTAGTTGGCGTGCACGAGCTCTAGTAATTGGTCCAGTATGTATAGCAGCAGGGGCTGTGGGTGTAACAATTGTATTGATGTCCTCATCATCCTCCCCTTCTTGAAATGAAGTCGTCCTCGACGGAAGTTCATCTTCGTCACCCAAATAAGGCTTCAAATCTGCAATGTTAAAAGTGGGACTAACCCCAAAATCCGAAGATGGAAGAGGCAACAAATCAATAGGTGCACGAGGTAGGAAACCATACACAACTTCAAAAGGGCACATCTTAGTAGTAGAATGCAATGAACGATTATAAGCAAATTCAATATGAGGCAAGCATTCCTCCCACATTTTCTTATTATTCTTCAAAACAGCCCTAAGCATAGTAGACAACGTTCTATTGACTACTTCAGTTTGTCCATCAGTTTGGGGGTGACAAGTAGTACTAAAAAGCAGTTTAGTCCCCAACTTAGCCCATAAACATCTCCAAAAGTGGCTAAGAAATTTAGTATCACGATCTGAAACAAATAGTATTTGGCACACCATGCAAGCGAATAATTTCACGAAAGAACAAATCAGCAACATTAACAGCATCATCGCTTTTATGACATGGTATAAAGTGTGCCATTTTCGAGAATCTATCCACGACAACAAATATGCTATCCCTCCCCTTCTTTGTTCGAGGTAAACCTAAAACAAAGTCCATGGATATATCCTCCCAAGGAACACTAGGTACAGGCAAAGGCATATATAAACCATGAGGATTGAGTCGTGACTTAGCTTTTTGACATGTAGTGCAGCGAGCAATAAAACGCTCAACATCCCGTCTCATCTTTGGCCAAAAGAAATGTGTAGCAAGTACGTCCTCTGTCTTCTTCACGCCAAAGTGTCCCATTAATCCTCCTCCATGCGCCTCCTGCAACAACAAAAGACGAACGGAGCTAGCTGGAATGCATAGCTTGTTAGCACGAAACACAAATCCATCGTTAACAACAAACTTGTTCCACATTCTTCCTTCTTTACAATTCTGCATTACATCGTTAAAATCAGCATCATGCACATATTGATCTTTGATGGTCTCCAAACCAAATATTTTGAAGTCAAGTTGTGAAAGCATAGTATAGCGACGAGACAATGCATCAGCAACAACATTTTCTTTTCCCTTCTTGTGTTTAATGACATAAGGGAAAGTCTCAATGAATTCAACCCATTTAGCATGTCTACGATTCAATTTAGCTTGACTTTTAATATGTTTCAAAGATTCATGATCAGAATGTATAACAAATTCTTTGGGCCATAAATAATGTTGCCATGTTTCTAAACTCCGAACAAGAGCATATAATTCTTTATCATAAGTAGAATAATTCAGACTAGGCCCACTCAATTTTTCAGAAAAGTATGCAACAGGTTTGCCATCTTGTAATAACACACCTCCTAATCCAATTCCACTAGCATCACATTCAAGCTCAAAAGTCTTATTAAAATCAGGAAGTTGGAGTAAAGGAGCATGTGTCAACTTATCTTTCAATACCGTGAAGGCTTCTTCCTGTGCGGTACCCCAAAGAAAAGGCACATCTTTCTTTGTAAGCTCATTGAGAGGTGCAGCAATGGTGCTGAAATCTCTCACAAAACGCCTATAGAATCCAGCGAGGCCAAGAAAACTCCTCACTTGTGTGACCGTTTTGGGCTGCGGCCAACTCTCAATAGCTTCAATCTTGGCTTTATCAACTTCAATTCCCTGTGGAGTAACAACATAGCCAAGAAAAGATACTCGGTCGGTGCAAAAGGTGCACTTCCCAAGGTTACCAAACAAACGTGCATCACGTAGAGCAATAAAAACAGCACGTAAATGTTCCAAATATTCCTCCAAAGATCTGCTATAAATCAATATGTTATCAAAGTAAACTACCACAAATCGTCCAATGAAAGCACGTAAAACTTCGTTCATTAATCTCATGAAAGTACTAGGTGCATTAGTTAACCCAAAAGGCATGACTAACCACTCACATAATCCAAACTTAGTTTTGAATGCTGTTTTCCATTCATCTCCCAATTTCATACGAATTTGATGGTATCCACTACGCAAATCAACTTTGGAGAATATTGTAGAGCCACTCAATTCATCAAGCATATCATCTAGCCTAGGAATAGGATGACGATAACGAATAGTAATATTATTAATGCCTCTACAATCAACACACATACGTGATGTACCATCCTTTTTCGGCACTAGAATAATAGGAACAGCACAAGGACTAAGGGATTCGCGTATATAACCTTTGTCGAGAAGCTCTTGTACTTGACGCATAATCTCCTTCGTCTCCTCTGGATTGGTACGGTATGGTGCACGGTTTGACAGTGAAGCACCGGGAATTAAGTCAATCTGATGCTCAATCCCTCGAATAGGCGGTAATCCCGGTGGCACGTCTTGTGGAAATACGTCAGCGAACTCCTGCAAAATGTTAGTGACAGCAGGAGGCAAAGAGGAAGGCACGTCCTCGAATGAAAATAATGCCTCTTTGCACACAAAAGCATAGCAAACAGATTTGCTGAAATCTAGCTCATCAATATCAGATTTGGTGGCAAATAAACATGCACTTTTCAATTTAATTACAGAAGCAACACTAGATGGTTTATTATTAGGCTTCATTTGTTGCTCAAATTCTTTTGCCACAATCTGATTTTCACTCTTATTCTTCTCCTGTTGTGCTTTATTAGCTCTATTAATATCATCTTTCAAAATGGAATCAGGAGTCATAGGAAGCAAAGTAATATTTTTATCCTTATGAACAAGAGTATAGTGATTGTTTCTACCATGGTGTATAGAATTTTTATCAAATTGCCATGGTCTACCAAGTAATAAGGAACATGCTTGCATAGGTACCACATCACAATCAACATAATCAGCATATGTAGAGATACTAAAATGCACACGAACAGTACGTGTTACCTTAACCTTGCCGCTGTTGTTGAACCATTGGATGTAGTAAGGATGTGGATGTGGTCTTGTGGTGAGAGAAAGCTTCTCCACCATCTCCATGCTAGCCAAGTTGTTGCAGCTCCCTCCGTCTATTATGACGTGCACAGAACGTTCCTTCACAACTCCCTTGGTATGGAACAAATTATGCCTCTGATTTTGCTCAGCTTGTGTGACCTGCACACTCAAAACACGTTGAGCAACTAAACATTCATACCTGTCAGCGTCTTCAGGAGCCATGTATTGCGTCTCATGATCAGAATCATCTCCACCATGTTCTTCACGTGTAATAAGAGCCAATGTCTCCTCATCATAGTCACTAGCGGACTCATATCCACCATCCGCGATAGCAATCATCACACGTGGAGATTTGCATTCCCTCGCATAATGACCTCCTCCCTTACAACGACGACAAATAATATCACTTGTGTGCCCTGTTGATGCCATGGAAGAAGAAGAACGCTGTGCAGGCCCCGCAGGTGCGCTCTTAGCAGATAATGGTAGTTGTTCCTGTTTTCTTGTATCACGGCTGTAGGAGGCACCTGATTGAGGTGCTGGTGCAGTTGAAGTAGAAGATGCACGCGGCGTCCATGAGGAAGATCGGCCTGCAGAAAAGTTAGTTCGCGCCAATGCTTGTCGATCCTGCACTTCACGTTCAGCTTTACAAGCAAGATGGAATAAACGAGTGATATTAGTATACTCCTTATAGTCTAGAATGGTCTGAATCTCTCTATTTAATCCACCCAGAAAACGTGCAAGCATAGCTTCATTCTCCTCAACAATACCACATCGAATCATGCCAGTTTGTAATTCCTGATAATATTCTTCTACCGAATTTTTTCCTTGTCTTAAACGCTGCAATTTTTGAAGCAATTCACGTTGACAATATGGTGGAACCCAACGCGTACGCATAGCAGTTTTCAAAGCAGCCCAAGTAGTTGGAATAGGATATAATCTACAATGTTCAGACCACCATACACATGCAAAACTAGTGAAAGCACAAACAGCAGCAGCAACTCGTCTCTCCTCAGGATATTGTAAACATGTAAATCGTTGTTCAGTTTCTAACTCCCAAGTAAGATATATATCAGGAACATATCTACCCTCAAATGGTGGAATATTCAATTTCAGTTTAGGAATATGGACATCATCTCGTACCTGAGGTGGTGGTGCAGGCCTGCCATTACGAATATATACCTGAGGTCGACCTGCTGGTGGTGGTGCTGGTGGCTGCTCGTAGATCTGATTTTGATCAACCTCAGCCTCATAATCGCCCGCATACTCATCATCCTCCTGGGTACCAGCAGGAGCAGTAGCAGGAGCCAAAGAAACACCAACAGCAGTAACAGCGGCACCAAAATTTTGTCCTGGCACAATAGGAACACGCTGTGCTCGTCCATACTGATTCGGAAGGGGGCGTAGTTGTTGTTGTTGCAGAGGTGCGACAGGTGCAGCCGGTGGTGGAAGACGCGCAAGCAGTTCATTAAATCTGTTATCGAGCTTTGTTTCGAACGTCTTCTCAAGGCCAGTGATCTTCTCCATGGCCTCTTCAAAATTGTTCAGCACATGTTGTACCTGTTCAGTCATCATTTGCTGAAACTTATCATGAAGCTCCTTGTTCGATAAGTTCTCCCAGTCAATCTCGTCGGCTTGTGATCCTGGCATGGTTAGCAGCAATAGAAACACACAAGAATATGATCGTACAGACTACTAAGAAGTGGTGGTGGTGTATCACAAATCCGTCAAGCAAATCTCAAATTCATACCAGTTCTTACCCAGCAGCAGGCGGTGATCGGCAACCGTTGTAGTCAAAAACTCTCAAAGCTTGGATAGAGCGATTACCAGGGAGAGTCAAACACACGAAGTAGATGTATGTGGAGCTGGGAAGGCTTATAGTATGGTAGCAAAAAGGGTCAGCAATAATCAATTCAGAGATGCAAAGTTGAATAAACGCTCAACGACGATACTGTGCTGGTCCTAGGCTAGACTGTGCTAGAGACGCGAGCCTAGAACACCAACAAAATCACGGCGCGGCACGTAAACAAGGGAAAAGCACACTCTGAAAAAAAAAATTCGCTCTTTTTTTTTGCGCTCTTTTTTTTGCGCTGCTTTTTTTTTGCGAAAAATCACTATAATGGCGAGTGTCTCAAAACTCTTCCTAGGTCAAACTGACAGGATGGGCACGAAATTTTTTTTTTCGACCAATTTTTTTTTCGACTGCCCGGACCCAAAAACTGGAAACAGGTCAAAAAAAACTTCCTATAATGGCACCTGTCTCAAAACACTCAGAAACACCTAAAAATAGGATAGCCAGAAATTTTTTCGAAAAATGCGTTTTCGAAAAATTTTGGGCCTAAACGGAGCGTGGCTACCCGACTCTTTTTTTTTTCCGAAACACGAATCAGAATCTAGATGGATCTCGAAAACAAACCTAATATGCAAGGAACTCGGATTGGTGGTGGATATATGGTGGTGCTATATGGCAGCGGTGGTGGTAGCGGTGGTAGTATATGGATATGGATATGAATCGGTGGTGGTATATGAATCGGTGGTGGTATATGGATACGGATTTGGAGCGGTGGCGGATAAGCGGTGGTGGTAGATGGCAGGGGCGATGATGATGGTGCGGCGGCGGCGTGACAACTTATGACTAGAACTCGAAACTCTAAAAGACTAGACTCTAAGACCAGCAACTAGACACGACGATGCAACCGCAAATACAACAAAGCAAAACCCTAAAAAGATTATGCAAAGGCTCAGATTGGTTCGGATATGATGAACTAACCCTAATTTTTTTTGTGGCTTTTTCGTGGACTGTAGGTATGAAGAACAGACTCGATCTAAACTACGAAAAACTGTAAAATCTCACCGAGCAACCTGGAAATCTGATACCACTTGATAGAGGCAAAGGTGTCCCGTCTTTCGATGAGATGATGGATATCGCTTTGGTGGAAGTCGACTTTGACGATCCGACTACGAACGTGCGAGGACGTCGCGCCTTAGCAATCGCTAAACCAACTCCGAGAGGTTATTGACCATGCCGGAGCACAATCAACCTGACCACGAGGGTCTGTTTCCTGCGAGCAAACGAAGAACAAGCAAGAAACTAAGATTGCAATCTGGATATTGCGAATATAAGATGAAAGCTTTATTGATCAAGGTGGGGTTCTGTGACGCCTTTGTCTGGTCGTTGAACACAAACGAAGTACGCGAAGTTGCAGCTATGGCGAACTTTTAATCTAAACAAAACTCAAAGTCTAAACGATGCCCTAAGGGCTGTATATATGGAGGAAGAGGGGGGAATTTCGTGGCCCTTGATGGAGGGGTCCGAAATCAACCTATCTCTTGTTTCCCCACACATACGGACTCTAAAAATAGCCTATACTTATGTATTTCGAAATTACATGGGCCTGGCCCAATAATAAGGTGACGCAGCACCTAAAATAGCCTCGGGACGAAATTTATGAAGTGGCATCTTGTATATTTCGTCCAAGGCTTCATGCACCCATTATGGTGGCTTCAAAGTCCTGAAATCATCACTTGTAACTCCGTTTTTGTTTCCCTTGCGCATGCCATCATCTCCAGGCTTGTTCTTGCTCCAATGTTCATCCTTCTCCAAGCTAGGCCCTTCATTTGTAAGCAAAACAAATGTATCCAATTTAGGCAGCATCATATTCTCATGAACATTAGAATCATTACCAAGAAACGAAAGTACCTGGTAATTTAGTTGGCGTGCATGAGCTCTAGTAATTGGTCCAGTATGTATAGCAGCAGGGGCTGTGGGTGTAACAATTGTATTGATGTCCTCATCAGGAGGACGTCCCAAGGCAGCCTAAAACTAAATCTAGGTCGTACAAGGCCAATGGGCCCAAGTGGAGGTGATGTAACACTTTTGGACTTGTAGTTTGACTCGGATTCTGCTGCAGCATCAGATTGTTTCGTCCACAACTCAACGCTCCGGACGAATTTGAAGGTGATTCCAATTGGGTTGGAAAGTGCACGAAATCTAGTTTCCAACAAAAAAAGAATCACCCAATTCGGAGTCCGTATGAAAAACTTGTGTGCATTTTGAGTCAGGTGTGTCTGTGCAGTCCGAATCTGAATCCAGAACGTGAGAGACTTGGACTCTATCTTCTCTTGGGCCAAAAATGACGTGAGAGAACTTTTTGGACAGCAAATAAACATCTCTTTCTTCCTTATCTTCATATGTGGATTGTACAAATGTTCCATACACCTGCAATTAGACAAAACACAAAAATGTGTGAAGTATTTTTGTTCTGGATAACATAAATAGATTATTGAATAGTTTGCACTAGAAATCACCTGACAAATATGCATATATGCAATATTTTTGGTCATATCCAAGGTAGTCATGTCCTCATCATCTAGCACTCGTGTGATCGATTCTATGTCCGTTTAGTGTTTCTCTCTCGTTTTCCCCGTGTTCCCCTTCGTGATTTCCGCGCGTTTCTCATGTTCTTTCGTAGGATCCACTCCAAACGTGAAAGATCGACGTTCTAGGGTTCCACCCTACATCAAACACGCTGTGCTCGTCCATACTGATTCGAAAGGGGGCGTTGTTGTAGTTGTTGTTGTTGCATAGGTGCGATAGGCGTAGCCGGTGTTGGTTGTGGGAGACGTTTGAGTAATTCGTCGAACTTGGCGTCCAACTTGGTGTCAATTGTCTTCTCAATGTCATCCATCCTCTCCAATGCCTTTCCAAAGCTGGCCATCACGTCTTCCACCTGTTGACCCAACATTTGATGAAACTTATCATGAAGGTCCTTGTTCGTCATGTTCTCCCAGTCAATCTCGTCGGCGTGTGTTCCTGCCATAGTTAGCAGCAATAGATACAGACAAGTATATGATCCTACAGACTACTGGAATATGGTGGTGGTGGGGAGTCACAAATCCTTCAAGAAAATCTCAAATTCTTACCAGTTCTTACCCAGCAGCAGGTGGTGATCGGCAACCGTTGTTGTCAAAACTCTCAAAGCTTGGATAGAGCGATTACCAGGGAGAGTCAAATGCACGACGTAGATGTATGTGGAGCTGGGAAGCCTTATAATATGGTAGCAAAAAGGGTCAACAATAATCAATTCAAAGATGCAAAGTTGAATAAACGCTCAACGACGGTACTGTGCTGGTCCTAGGCTAGACTGTGCTAGAGACGCGAGCCTAGAACACCAACAAAATCACGGCGCGGCACGTAAACAAGGGAGGAGCATACTCTGAATTTTTTTTCTCTTTTTTTTCTTTTTTTTTGCACTTTTTTTCCTCTCTTTTTTTTGCTCCGCAACAAATTTTTTTCGAAAAAGTCTACAAATGGTCTAAAAACTGCCTAGTCAGAATTTTCCAGACTTAGTTTTTTTTTTTGAAACTGGAACTATTTTTCTTCTGCGGATGGCTCGGAAGTTGGGGAGTCCTTCTCTATCACGACTCGGAGTATCGCGTGATCTGGAAATCGAGAATAATGCAACAATTACTGGACTCGGACAAGGACTGGTGGCGGAGATGAAACTGGTGGAACTCGGACTGGTGGCGGAGATGAATTTGGTGGAACTCGGACTGGTGGCGGAGATGAATCTGGTGGAACTCGGATTGGTGGCAGATATATGTTGCAGGTGGACTCGGATTGGCGTGATGGCGGCGGATATGTGGTGGCATATGTGGACTCGGATTGGCGGTGAATATGTGGTGGTAGTATATGGCAGCAGCGACGATGATGATGCGATGGTGATATATGGCAGCGACGACATGACAACCTGTGAACTGAACTCGAAACTCTAAAGGACTAGACACTAAGACCAGCAACTTGACACGACGATGCAACCGCAAATTCAACAAAGCAAATACAGGAAAGATTATGCAAAGGCTCAGATTGGTTCGGATGGGATGAACTAACCCTAATTTTTTTTTGGCTTTTTCGTGGACTATAGGTATGAAGAACAGACTCGATCTAAACTATGAAAAACTGTAAAATCTCACCGAGCAACCTGGAAATCTGATACCACTTGATAGAGGCAAAGGTGTCCCGTCTTTTGACGAGATGATATCGCTTTGGTGGAAGTCGACTTTGATGATCCGAGTACGAACGTGCGAGGACGTCGCGCCTTAGCAATCGCTAAACCAACTCCAAGAGGTTATTGACCACGCCGGAGCACGATCAACCTGACCACGAGGGTCTGCTTCCTGCGAGCAAACGAAGAACAAGCAAGAAACTGAGATTGCAATCTGGATATTGCGAATATAAGATGAAAGCTTTATTGATCAAGGTGGGGTTCTGTGACGCCTTTGTCTGGTCGTTGAACACAAACGAAGTACGCGAAGTTGCAGCTATGGCGAACTTTTAATCTAAACAAACCCGAAGTCTAAACGATGCCCTAAGGGCTGTATATATGGAGGAAGAGGGGGGGAATTTCGTGGCCCTTGGTGGAGGGGTCTGAAATCAACCATGTCTCTTGTTTCCCCACACATACGGACTCTAAAAATAGCCTATACTTATGTATTTCGAAATTACATGGGCCTGGCTGATAGAGTGGGGGTCCCGATCTTTCGATGAGATGATAACTATCGATTTGGTGAGGATGACTTTGATGATCCGACTACGAACGTGCGAGGACGTCGCCCCTTAGCAATCGCTAAACCAACTCCGAGAGGTTATTGACCACGCTGGAGCACAATCAACCTGACCACGAAGGTCTATTCCTGCAAGCAATCGAAGAACAAGCAAGATTATGATAAAAGCAATCTGAATATTGCGAGTATATATATGAAGTATTGATAAAGGTGGGAATCCGTAAGCGGTCTTGGTCTGGTCGTTGGACACAAACGAAGTACACGAAGTTGCAATGGCTAACTTTTAACTAAACAAATCCCAAGGAAAAGCTACTAGATGGATCTTGATGAGGACATCAATACAATTGTTACACCCACAGCCCCTGCTGCTATACATACTGGACCAATTACTAGAGCTCGTGCACGCCAACTAAACTACCAGGTACTTTCGTTTCTTGGTAATGATTCTAATGTTCATGAGAATATGATGCTGCCTAAATTGGATACATTTGTTTTGCTTACAAATGAAGGGCCTAGCTTGGAGAAGGATGAACATTGGAGCAAGAACAAGAACGGAGTTACAAGTGATGATTTCAGGACTTTGAAGCCACCATAATGGGTGCATGAAGCCTTGGACGAAATATACAAGATGCCACTTCATAAATTTCGTTCCGAGGCTATTTTAGGTGCTGCGTCACCTTATTATTGGGCCAGGCCCATGTCATTTCGAAATACATAAGTATAGGCTATTTTTAGAGTCCGTATGTGTGGGGAAACAAGAGATAGGGTTGATTTCGGACCCCTCCACCAAGGGCCACGAAATTCCCCCCCCCCTCTTCCTCCATATATACAGCCCTTAGGGCATCGTTTAGACTTTGGGTTTTGTTTAGATTAAAAGTTCGCCATAGCTGCAACTTCGCGTACTTCGTTTGTGTTCAACGACCAGACAAAGGCGTCACAGAACCCCACCTTGATCAATAAAGCTTTCATCTTATATTCGCAATATCCAGATTGCAATCTCAGTTTCTTGCTTGTTCTTCGTTTGCTCGCAGGAAACAGACCCTCGTGGTCAGGTTGATCGTGCTCCGGCGTGGTCAATAACCTCTCGGAGTTGGTTTAGCGATTGCTAAGGCGCGACGTCTTCGCACGTTCGTAGTCGGATCGTCAAAGTTGACTGCCACCAAAGCGATATCCATCATCTCATCGAAAGACGGGACACCTTTGCCTCTATCAGATCTACTTATATAGGAGCAAGGGGTGGCGGCCAAGGAGGTGGGAGGACGTCCCAAGGCAGCCTAAAACTAAATCTAGGTCGTAGAAGGCCAATGGGCCCAAGTGGAGGTGATGTAACACCTTTGGACTTGTAGTTTGACTCGGATTCTGCTGCAGCATCAGATTGTTTCGTCCACAACTCAACGCTCCGGACGAATTTGAAGGTGATTCCAATTGGGTTGGAAAGTGCACGAAATCTAGTTTCCAACAAAAAAAGAATCACTCAATTCGGAGTCCGTATGAAAAACTTGTGTGCCTTTTGAGTTAGGTGTGTCTGTGCAGTCCGAATCTGAATCCAGAACGTGAAAGACTTGGACTCTATCTTCTCTTGGGCCAAAAGTGACGTGAGAGAACTTTTTGGACAGCAAATAAACATCTCTTTCTTCCTTATCTTCATATGTGGATTGTACAAATGTCCCATACACCTGCAATTAGACAAAACACAAAAGTGTGTGAAGTATTTTTGTTCTGGATAACATAAATAGATTATTGAATAGTTTGCACTAGAAATTACCTGACAAATATGCATATATGCAATATTTTTGGTCATATCCAAGGTAGTCATGTCCTCATCACTGGCCCAATAATAAGGTGTCGCAGCACCTAAAATAGCCTCGGGACGAAATTTATGAAGTGGCATCTTGTATATTTCGTCCAAGGCTTCATGCACCCATTATGGTGGCTTCAAAGTCCTGAAATCATCACTTGTAACTCCGTTCTTGTTTCCCTTGCGCATGCCATCATCTCCATGCTTGTTCTTGCTCCAATGTTCATCATTCTCCAAGCTAGGCCCTTCATTTGTAAGCAAAACAAATGTATCCAATTTAGGCAGCATCATATTCTCATGAACATTAGAATCATTACCAAGAAACGAAAGTACCTGGTAATTTAGTTGGCATGCACGAGCTCTAGTAATTGGTCCAGTATGTACAGCAGCAGGGGCTGTGGGTGTAACAATTGTATTGATGTCCTCATCATCCTCCCCTTCTTGAAATGAAGTCGTCCTCGACGGAAGTTCATCTTCCTCACCCAAATAAGGCTTCAAATCTGCAATGTTAAAAGTGGGACTAACCCCAAAATCTGCAGGCAGCTCAAGTTTATATGCATTATCATTTATTTTCTCTAACACCTTAAAGGGACCATCAGCACGTGGCATTAACTTTGATTTGCGCAAATCAGGAAATCTATCCTTACGCAAATGAAACCAAACAAGATCTCCAGGTGCAAACACAACATGTTTTCTACCCTTATCTCCAACAAGTTTATATTTAGCATTCATGCGCTCAATGTTTTCCTTAGTTAACTCATGCATTTTTAAAATCAATTCAGCACGTTGTTTAGCATCAAAATTAACCTTCTCCGAAAATGGAAGAGGCAACAAATCAATAGGTGCACGAGGTAGGAAACCATACACAACTTCAAAAGGGCACATCTTGGTAGTAGAATGCAATGAACGATTATAAGCAAATTCAATATGAGGCAAGCATTCCTCCCACATTTTCTTATTATTCTTCAAAACAGCCCTAAGCATAGTAGACAACGTTCTATTGACTACTTCAGTTTGTCCATCAGTTTGGGGGTGACAAGTAGTACTAAAAAGCAGTTTAGTCCCCAACTTAGCCCATAAACATCTCCAAAAGTGGCTAAGAAATTTAGTATCACGATCTGAAACAATAGTATTTGGCACACCATGCAAGCGAATAATTTCACGAAAGAACAAATCAGCAACATTAACAGCATCATCGCTTTTATGACATGGTATAAAGTGTGCCATTTTCGAGAATCTATCCACGACAACAAATATGCTATCCCTCCCTGATGAGGACATCAATACAATTGTTACACCCACAGCCCCTGCTGCTATACATACTGGACCAATTACTAGAGCTCGTGCACGCCAACTAAACTACCAGGTACTTTCGTTTCTTGGTAATGATTCTAATGTTCATGAGAATATGATGCTGCCTAAATTGGATACATTTGTTTTGCTTACAAATGAAGGGCCTAGCTTGGAGAAGGATGAACATTGGAGCAAGAACAAGAACGGAGTTACAAGTGATGATTTCAGGACTTTGAAGCCACCATAATGGGTGCATGAAGCCTTGGACGAAATATACAAGATGCCACTTCATAAATTTCGTTCCGAGGCTATTTTAGGTGCTGCGTCACCTTATTATTGGGCCAGGCCCATGTAATTTCGAAATACATAAGTATAGGCTATTTTTAGAGTCCGTATGTGTGGGGAAACAAGAGATAGGGTTGATTTCGGACCCCTCCACCAAGGGCCACGAAATTCCCCCCCTCTTCCTCCATATATACAGCCCTTAGGGCATCGTTTAGAATTTGGGTTTTGTTTAGATTAAAAGTTCGCCATAGCTGCAACTTCGCGTACTTCGTTTGTGTTCAACGACCAGACAAAGGCGTCACAGAACCCCAACTTGTTCAATAAAGCTTTCATCTTATATTCGCAATATCCAGATTGCAATCTTAGTTTCTTGCTTGTTCTTCGTTTGCTCGCAGGAAACAGACCCTCGTGGTCAGGTTGATCGTGCTCTGGCGTGGTCAATAACCTCTCGGAGTTGGTTTAGCGATTGCTAAGGCGCGACGTCCTCGCACGTTCGTAGTCGGATCGTCAAAGTCGACTTCCACCAAAGCGATATCCATCATCTCATCGAAAGACGGGACACCTTTGCCTCTATCATAGACTATAAGGAGTATACTAATATCACTCGTTTATTCCATCTTGCTTGTAAAGCTGAACGTGAAGTGCAGGATCGACAAGCATTGGGGCGAACTAACTTTTCTGCAGGCCGACCTTCATCATGGACACCACGTGCATCTTCTACTTCAACTGCACCAGCACCTCCATCCGGTGCCACCTCCAGCCATGATACAAGAAAACAGGCACAACCACCATTATCTGCCAAGAGCGCACCTGCGGGGCCTACACAGCGTTCTTCTTCTTCCATAGCATCAACACGGCACACAAGTGATATTATTTGTCGTCGTTGTAAGGGAGGAGGTCATTATGCGAGAGAATGCAAATCTCCGCGTGTGATGATTGCTACCGCGGATGGTGGATATGAGTCCGCTAGTGACTATGATGAGGAGACATTAGCTCTTATTACACGTGAAGAACATGGTGGAGATGATTCTGATCATGAGACGCAATACATGGCTCCTGAAGACGCTGACAGGTATGAATGTTTAGTTGCTCAACGTGTTTTGAGTGTGCAGGTCACACAAGCTGAGCAAAATCAGAGGCACAATTTGTTCCATACCAAGGGAGTTGTGAAGGAACGTTCTGTGCGCGTCATAATAGACGGAGGGAGCTGCAACAACTTGGCTAGCATGGAGATGGTGGAGAAGCTTTCTCTCACCACAAGACCACATCCACATCCTTACTACATCCAATGGTTCAACAACAGCGGCAAGGTTAAGGTAACACGTACTGTTCGTGTGCATTTTAGTATCTCTACATATGCTGATTATGTTAATTGTGATGTGGTACCTATGCAAGCATGTTCCTTATTACTTGGTAGACCATGGCAATTTGATAAAAATTCTATACACCATGGTAGAAACAATCACTATACTCTTGTTCATAAGGATAAAAATATTACTTTGCTTCCTATGACTCCTGATTCCATTTTGAAAGATGATATTAATAGAGCTAATAAAGCACAACAGGAGAAGAATAAGAGTGAAAATCAGATTGTGGCAAAAGAATTTGAGCAACAAATGAAGCCTAATAATAAACCATCTAGTGTTGCTTCTGAAATTAAATTGAAAAGTGCATGTTTATTTGCCACCAAATCTGATATTGATGAGCTAGATTTCAGCAAATCTGTTTGCTATGCTTTTGTGTGCAAAGAGGCATTATTTTCATTCGAGGACGTGCCTTCCTCTTTGCCTCCTGCTGTCACTAACATTTTGCAGGAGTTCGCTGACGTCTTTCCACAAGACGTGCCACCGGGATTACCGCCTATTCGAGGGATTGAGCATCAGATTGACTTAATTCCCGGTGCTTCACTGCCAAACCGTGCACCATACCTGATAGAGGCGAGGGTGTCCCGATCTTTCGATGAGATGATAACTATCGATTTGGTGGAGACGACTTTGACGATCCGACTACAAACGTGCACGACGTTGCGCCTTAGCAATCGCTAAACCAACTCCGAGAGGTTATTGACCACGCTGGAGCACGATCAACCTGACCACGAAGGTCTATTCCTGCAAGCAATCGAAGAACGAGCAAGAATATGATAAAGCAATCTAAATATTGCGAATATATATGAAGTATTGATAATGGTGGGGATCCGTAAGCGGTCTTGGTCTGGTCGTTGGACACAAACGAAGTACACGAAGTTGCACTGGCTAACTTTTAACTAAACAAATCCCAAGGAAAAGCTACTAGATGGATCTACTTATATAGGAGCAAGGGGTGGCGGCCAAGGAGGTGGGAGGACGTCCCAAGGCAGCCTAAAACTAAATCTAGGTCGTACAAGGCCAATGGGCCCAAGTGGAGGTGATGTAACACCTTTGGACTTGTAGTTTGACTCGGATTCTGCTGCAGCATCAGATTGTTTCGTCCACAACTCAACGCTCCGGACGAATTTGAAGGTGATTCCAATTGGGTTGGAAAGTGCACGAAATCTAGTTTCCAACAAAAAAAGAATCACCCAATTCGGAGTCCGTATGAAAAACTTGTGTGCGTTTTCAGTCAGGTATGTCTGTGCAGTCCGAATCTGAATCCAGAACGTGAGAGACTTGGACTCTATCTTCTCTTGGGCCAAAAGTGACGTGAGAGAACTTTTTGGACAGCAAATAAACATCTCTTTCTTCCTTATCTTCATATGTGGATTGTACAAATGTCCCATACACCTGCAATTAGACAAAACACAAAAGTGTGTGAAGTATTTTTGTTCTGGATAACATAAATAGATTATTGAATAGTTTGCACTAGAAATCACCTGACAAATATGCATATATGCAATATTTTTGGTCATATCCAAGGTAGTCATGTCCTCATCACAACTTATCTTTCAATACCGTGAAGGCTTCTTCCTGTGCGGTACCCCAAAGAAAAGGCACATCTTTCTTTGTAAGCTCATTGAGAGGTGCAGCAATGGTGCTGAAATCTCTCACAAAACGCCTATAGAATCCAGCGAGGCCAAGAAAACTCCTCACTTGTGTGACCGTTTTGGGCTGCGGCCAACTCTCAATAGCTTCAATCTTGGCTTTATCAACTTCAATTCCCTGTGGAGTAACAACATAGCCAAGAAAAGATACTCGGTCGGTGCAAAAGGTGCACTTCCCAAGGTTACCAAACAAACGTGCATCACGTAGAGCAATAAAAACAGCACGTAAATGTTCCAAATGTTCCTCCAAAGATCTGCTATAAATCAATATGTCATCAAAGTAAACTACCACAAATCGTCCAATGAAAGCACGTAAAACTTCGTTCATTAACCTCATGAAAGTACTAGGTGCATTAGTTAACCCAAAAGGCATGACTAACCACTCATATAATCCAAACTTAGTTTTAAATGCTGTTTTCCATTCATCTCCCAATTTCATACGAATTTGATGGTAGCCACTACGCAAATCAACTTTGGAGAATATTGTAGAGCAACTCAATTCATCAAGCATATCATCTAGCCTAGGAATAGGATGGCGATAACGAATAGTAATATTATTAATGCCTCTACAATCAACACACATACGTGATGTACCATCCTTTTTCGGCACTAGAATAATAGGAACAGCACAAGGACTAAGGGATTCGCGTATATAACCTTTGTCGAGAAGCTCTTGTACTTGACGCATAATCTCCTTCGTCTCCTCTGGATTGGTGCGGTATGGTGCACGGTTTGGTAGTGAAGCACCGGGAATTAAGTCAATCTGATGCTCAATCCCTCGAATAGGCGGTAATCCCGGTGGCACGTCTTGTGGAAAAACGTCAGCGAACTCCTGCAAAATGTTAGTGACAGCAGGAGGCAAAGAGGAAGGCACGTCCTCGAATGAAAATAATGCCTCTTTGCACACAAAAGCATAGCAAACAGATTTGCTGAAATCTAGCTCATCAATATCAGATTTGGTGGCAAATAAACATGCACTTTTCAATTTAATTTCAGAAGCAACACTAGATGGTTTATTATTAGGCTTCATTTGTTGCTCAAATTCTTTTGCCACAATCTGATTTTCACTCTTATTCTTCTCCTGTTGTGCTTTATTAGCTCTATTAATATCATCTTTCAAAATGGAATCAGGAGTCATAGGAAGCAAAGTAATATTTTTATCCTTATGAACAAGAGTATAGTGATTGTTTCTACCATGGTGTATAGAATTTTTATCAAATTGCCATGGTCTACCAAGTAATAAGGAACATGCTTGCATAGGTACCACATCACAATTAACATAATCAGCATATGTAGAGATACTAAAATGCACACGAACAGTACGTGTTACCTTAACCTTGCCGCTGTTGTTGAACCATTGGATGTAGTAAGGATGTGGATGTGGTCTTGTGGTGAGAGAAAGCTTCTCCACCATCTCCATGCTAGCCAAGTTGTTGCAGCTCCCTCCGTCTATTATGACGCGCACAGAACGTTCCTTCACAACTCCCTTGGTATGGAACAAATTGTGCCTCTGATTTTGCTCAGCTTGTGTGACCTGCACACTCAAAACACGTTGAGCAACTAAACATTCATACCTGTCAGCGTCTTCAGGAGCCATGTATTGCGTCTCATGATCAGAATCATCTCCACCATGTTCTTCACGTGTAATAAGAGCCAATGTCTCCTCATCATAATCACTAGCGGACTCATATCCACCATCCGCGGTAGCAATCGTCACGCGCGGAGATTTGCATTCCCTCGCATAATGACCTCCTCCCTTACAACGACGACAAATAATATCACTTGTGTGCCCTGTTGATGCCATGGAAGAAGAAGAACGCTGTGCAGGCCCCGCAGGTGCGCTCTTGGCAGATAATGTTGGTTGTTCCTGTTTTCTTGTATCACGACTGTAGGAGGCACCTGATTGAGGTGCTGGTGCAGTTGAAGTAGAAGATGCACGCGGCGTCCATGAGGAAGGTCGGCCTGCAGAAAAGTTAGTTCGCGCCAATGCTTGTCGATCCTGCACTTCACGTTCAGCTTTACAAGCAAGATGGAATAAACGAGTGATATTAGTATACTCCTTATAGTCTAGAATGGTCTGAATCTCTCTATTTAATCCACCCAGAAAATGTGCAAGCATAGCTTCATTCTCCTCAACAATACCACATCTAATCATGCCAGTTTGTAATTCTTGATAATATTCTTCTACAGAATTTTTCCCTTGTCTTAAACGCTGCAATTTTTGAAGCAATTCACGTTGATAATATGGTGGAACCCAACGCGTACGCATAGCAGTTTTCAAAGCAGCCCAAGTAGTTGGAATAGGATATAATCTACAATGTTCAGACCACCATACACATGCAAAACTAGTGAAAGCACAAACAGCAGCAGCAACTCGTCTCTCCTCAGGATATTGTAAACATGTAAATCGTTGTTCAGTTTCTAACTCCCAAGTAAGATATATATCAGGAACATATCTACCCTCAAATGGTGGAATATTCAATTTCAGTTTAGGAATATGGACATCATCTCGTACCTGAGGTGGTGGTGCAGGCCTACCATTACGAATATATACCTGAGGTCGACCTGCTGGTGGTGGTGTTGGTGGCTGCTCGTAGATCTGATTTTGATCAACCTCATCCTCATAATCGCCCGCATACTCATCATCCTCCTGGGTACCAGCAGGAGCAGTAGCAGGAGCCAAAGAAACACCAACAGCAGTACCAGCGGCACCAGAATTTTGTCCTGGCACAATAGGAACACGCTGTGCTCGTCCATACTGATTCGGAAGGGGGCATAGTTGTTGTTGTTGCAGAGGTGCGACAGGTGCAGCCGGTGGTGGAAGACGCGCAAGCAGTTCATTAAATCTGTTATCGAGCTTTGTTTCGAACGTCTTCTGATAGAGGCGAGGGTGTCCCGATCTTTCGATGAGATGATAACTATCGATTTGGTGGAGACGACTTTGACGATCCGACTACAAACGTGCATGACGTTGCGCCTTAGCAATCGCTAAACCAATCTCCTGAGGTTACTGACGATGCCGGAAGCACGGTCAGCCTGACCACGAAGGTCTATTCCTGCAAGCAATCGAAGAATGAGCAAGAATATGATAAAGCAATCTGAATATTGCAAATATATATGAGGTATTGATAATGGTGGGGATCTGTAAGCGGTCTTGGTCTGGTCGTTGGACACAAACGAAGTACACGAAGTTGCAATGGCTAACTTTTAACTAAACAAATCCCAAGGGAAAAGCTACTAGATGGATCTACTTATATAGGAGCAAGGGGTGGCGGCCTAGGAGGTGGGAGGACGTCCCAAGGCAGCCTAAAACTAACCCTAGGTCGTACAAGGCCAATCGGCCCAAGTGGAGGTGATGCAACACCTTTGGACTTGTTGTTTGACTCGGATTCTGCTGCAGCATCTGACTGTTTCGTCGATATCTCAACGCTCCGGACGAATTTGAAGGTGAATCCAACTGTTCTGGAAAGAGCACAAAATCTAGAATCCAACAAAAAAAGAATCACCCAATTCGGAGTCCATATGAAAAAGTTGTTGGTGTTTTGAGTCAGGTATGTCTGTGCAGTCCGAATCTGAATCCAGAACGTGAGAGACTTGGACTCTATCTTCTCTTGGCTCAAAAGTGACGTGAGAGAACTTTTTGAACAACACTTAAACATCTCTTTCTCCCTTATCTTCATATGTGAATTGTACAAATATCCCATACACCTGTAATTAGACAAAACACAAAAGTGTGTGAAGTATTTTTGTTCTGGATAACATAAATAGATTATTGAATAGTTTGCACTAGAAATCACCGGACAAATATGCATGTATGCAATATTTTTGGTTGTATCCAAGGTAGTCATGTCCTCATCATCCTCCCCTTTTTGAAAACAAAGCCGTCCTCGGCGTTGCTTAATCTGAAATGTGGCTAAGAAAAGAGACAAGGTATACATGTTGTATATGTATATGTCATCCATTTTTACTTCCCTTGATTTTTGCACATATGACACATGTATACATGAGTAACTTTCATATATCATAAAATACAAAGGCAAAATATTATCATAAGTAGAAGGCATGAAAATATTGCAACTCAGTTTGCACATATAAGTGAAGCTCTTATTCCTATCAAATGATTGACAATATTCATCATTAAACCATCCCAATATTGGTGAATAAACCTTACTTGCATCAAATTTACATGCTACAACATTCTTAAATAAGCAAACATGCAGTAAGTCATTGGACACAGAATCATCACCAAGATTAGAGGTCATATCAAAATGATTAAACATTGGTTCTTTTGCATCAATAGTTAATTCAATGGGTGCACTCAAAATTGTTGGTATTTCAGTTGTTTGATCACATGATGCATTCATGATAGTAACATGATTCTCTAAAATAGGTGGTGTGCTCAAATCAACAGGTAACTCAGCACATGATGTATTTAAGTTAATTAGGGATGCATCATTCTCATGTGAAGTTATATCATCAATACCTTTACTGTTACCTTGTCGCAAAGACGTAGCTGATGTCGGTATGGACAATGACAATGTACCATACACTTGAGATGATGTCGCACTCACAATCTGAGGTGTGGCTGCTCTAGTAGGTGCAACGGTGGAGGAATCAACCAATGGTAGTGAGCATGAATTGGAATAGTAGTTGTTGTAGTCACCCAATGCATCCTCCTGTAACTGTCTCTCAAAGGTACAGGCACGAACATACATACCAGTAATGCAACGAGGAATATACCTAAATCTTGCCTGAATATCATGGTTCAAACCACCAAAAAATCTATTCATTGTATCATCCTCAGATTCTTCTATGTCACAATGATGCATATAAGATTTGAACTCTTGGTAGTAAGCATGAACAGTTTTATTGCCTTGTTTAAATTGTTCACATTTGCGAAGTAATTCACGACGATAGTAAGGAGGGAAAAATTGTTGTCTCATTACACGTTTCAAATCTTTCCAAGTTATGGGTTGGTTATCAATGTTTTTCTTACAATGCACACTCCACCAAACAGAAGCAAAACCAGTAAATGCTCTAGTGGCAGCTCGTACTCGCTCAAGTTCAAAAAAGTCATGGTAACTAAAAACTTGTTCTACTTCAAGCTCCCAATCTAGATAAATAGCAGGATTAAATCTACCCTCAAATGATGGTAAAGAGATAACCTGACCATGTGCTTGTGTGTGTTGTCCCAACTCTCGTGATGGTGAAGATGTGTTCATCGCCCAAGAACTTCTTTCTCCGGAACCTGTCATGATTAGTAGAAACAAGAAACAAAATTCGAGAATAATGTTCCTATGAACTACTAGGATGTGGTTGTAACGTGCTCACAGTAAAGCAAATATCAATATCTTACAAGTTCTTACCATGCGACAGGTGGTAACAGGCAACCAGCAGTGTCAAATAACTCCGAAGATTGTGTAAAGCGATTGCCAGGGGAACGTACGTATACACGGTGTAGAAATATGTGGAGCTGGGTTGGCTATATATGGTAGCAAAAGATTAGCAATAATCAATTCAAAGATGCAATGTTGAATAAACGCTCAACGACGGTACTGTGCTGGTCCTAGGCTAGATCGGACTAGAGACGCGAGCCTAGAACACTAATGAGGTCACGGCGTAGCACAACTAGCATCAATGAAGGATACTAAGTAGCTCTTGACAGCAAGATATAAGTGAAGATCACAACGGCAGTAAAGATAATGATGAATAACAACTGCCAAGCAGGATATATAACAACTCTCTCTCCAACTTTCCTCTTGAAAAGTTTGCTACTAACTCAAGCTTTCCAATGCAAAAAGAATCACTCAATTCTGAATTGATATGAGGAGTCAGAGAATTCTAAAACTGGCCTGAAAAACTGGAACAAACTGTATGCGCGAACTTCGGAGGGCAAAAATACCTATTTAGAAGCTGATTTTGAAATGCCAAATATTAAACTAGCTTTTGCAACTATTCAGATGCGTCTAGTCGCTAGCTTTAATTTGAGTACTTGTGGAGCCAAAACGGAGTTCGTATGAGGAAGTTATGCCTTTTTTACTGAACAGTGCACAAAACAGATTCCAGTCCGAATTCAACTACGAGATTGAGTCTAGATAGATCCGAATTTTTTTTCTCTTCTCTCTTTTTTTTATCACACTTTTTTTCTTTTTCTTTTTTTTCTTTTTTTTCTCCCTCTTTCCAAGACAAACTAGATAAGATGCAAATTGGATCAGGCGAAGATGGGAACGATCTCAACTATGTTATGACAATGAACGGTGGGTAGCACGTGGAGGAAATTGATGTATGGGTGGTGGACAGCGGAAGGGATAACGATGCAGCGGCGACGTGACTAATGTGAACAGAACTCGAAACTCTAAACGACCTAGACACTAAGACCAGCAACTCGACACGATGATGCAGCCGATAATTCAACTATGCAAGCAATGAAAAGAAAATTGCAAAGTCTCAGACTGGCTTGGACAAAGGATGAATAGATCTAACTCTTTTTTGTGGATTTTTCTTGGACAATAGGTAAGAAAATAAATCTAATCTAGGAAAACTGGAAATTCTCACCGAGCAACCTGAAAACTGATACCACTTGATAGAGGCGAGGGTGTCCCGATCTTTCGATGAGATGATAACTATCGATTTGGTGGAGACGACTTTGACGATCCGACTACAAACGTGCATGACGTTGCGCCTTAGCAATCGCTAAACCAATCTCCTGAGGTTACTGACGATGCCGGAAGCACGGTCAGCCTGACCACGAAGGTCTATTCCTGCAAGCAATCGAAGAATGAGCAAGAATATGATAAAGCAATCTGAATATTGCAAATATATATGAGGTATTGATAATGGTGGGGATCCGTAAGCGGTCTTGGTCTGGTCGTTGGACAAAAACGAAGTACACGAAGTTGCAATGGCTAACTTTTAACTAAACAAATCCCAAGGGAAAAGCTACTAGATGGATCTACTTATATAGGAGCAAGGGGTGGCGGCCTAGGAGGTGGGAGGACGTCCCAAGGCAGCCTAAAACTAACCCTAGGTCGTACAAGGCCAATCGGCCCAAGTGGAGGTGATGCAACACCTTTGGACTTGTTGTTTGACTCGGATTCTGCTGCAGCATCTGACTGTTTCGTCGATATCTCAACGCTCCGGACGAATTTGAAGGTGAATCCAACTGTTCTGGAAAGAGCACAAAATCTAGAATCCAACAAAAAAAGAATCACCCAATTCGGAGTCCGTATGAAAAAGTTGTTGGCGTTTTGAGTCAGGTATGTCTGTGTAGTCCGAATCTGAATCCAGAACGTGAGAGACTTGGACTCTATCTTCTCTTGGCTCAAAAGTGACGTGAGAGAACTTTTTGAACAACACTTAAACATCTCTTTCTCCCTTATCTTCATATGTGAATTGTACAAATATCCCATACACCTGTAATTAGACAAAACACAAAAGTGTGTGAAGTATTTTTGTTCTGGATAACATAAATAGATTATTGAATAGTTTGCACTAGAAATCACCTGACAAATATGCATGTATGCAATATTTTTGGTTGTATCCAAGGTAGTCATGTCCTCATCATCTTCTCAAGGCCAGTGATCTTCTCCATGGCCTCTTCAAAATTGTTCAGCACATCTTGTACCTGTTCAGTCATCATTTGCTGAAACTTATCATGAAGCTCCTTGTTCGATAAGTTCTCCCAGTCAATCTCGTCGGCTTGTGATCCTGGCATGGTTAGCAGCAATAGAAACACACAAGAATATGATCCTACAGACTACTAAGAAGTGGTGGTGGTGTATCACAAATCCGTCAAGCAAATCTCAAATTCTTACCAGTTCTTACCCAGCAGCAGGCGGTGATCGGCAACCGTTGTAGTCAAAAACTCTCAAAGCTTGGATAGAGCGATTACCAGGGAGAGTCAAACACACGACGTAGATGTATGTGGAGCTGGGAAGGATTATAGTATGGTAGCAAAAAGGGTCAGCAATAATCAATTCAGAGATGCAAAGTTGAATAAACGCTCAACGATGATACTGTGCTGGTCCTAGGCTAGACTGTGCTAGAGACGCGAGCCTAGAACACCAACAAAATCACGGCGCGGCACGTAAACAAGGGAAAAACACACTCTGAAAATTTTTTTTCGCTCTTTTTTTTGCGCTCTTTTTTTTTGCGCTGCTTTTTTTTTGCGAAAAATCACTATAATGGCGAGTGTCTCAAAACTCTTCCTAGGCCAAACTGAGAGGATGGGCACGAAATTTTTTTTTTCGACCAATTTTTTTTTTTTCGACTGCCCGGACCCAAAAACTGGAAACAGGTCAAAAAAAAACTTCCTATAATGGCAC